>NC_067161.1:38185037-38272537 GCF_903995435.1 Acomys russatus
CCATCGCTTGCACAATGCCTGCCTTGCCACTTATTAGTACAGTGGGCCAGTTCTCATCCTGTACTGCTCTTGGGGGAGGATCTGCAGCCTAGGGAACCGGCCTACTTTGGAAATGGAGCAGCAAACACTGCCAATTGACATGACTTTTGTTTCTGCATCCCCTAAAGGGAGAAGGCTCTGGGGACAACTTTTTAAAGGCTGTGATCTCGGGCCCTTGAGGAACTCCTGGGATACCTTAGATCTTTTGAGGTTGGGATAAGTGTCAAAGGTCACAGTTGTTGGCACACACACACACACACACACACACACACACACACACACACACACACACACACACGTCCCTGCCAGCTTCTTCCAAAATGCACCCACGTAGGCTCTCATCTCTACAAGGCAGTAGAGTACCAAGGCACAGCGACCTTCAAACAGGGCTGTGCATCTGCACAGAGTCTGTTGAGTCCACACCCTTCCAGCAGCTTTTCCCTTTGAATCTCAGCTGGCGAGTGAGCTTATCAAGCTATCATCTGCCTCTCCCAGGAAACTGCTATTCCTCAAATCTCTTCCTAGCCCAAATATGAAAGTTCTGGGAAGAGCACAACAGGAAAAAAAAAAAAAAAAAAAAAAACCTACTGCACAGGAAAGCTAGTCTTTGAAGAGCTAGACTCTCTTCGGTAGCGCCTGGAAGGGCTACATCAGACTGCAGCATCAGTGCACGGAAGGCTTGGGGATCATCCAGAATATTCACTGAAAGTATACTGGAAGCCGTGGGATTGTGGTTGAAGAGAAGAAGAGAGGGAGGAAACCTTTGGAGAAATGGACACGTGCTCCAGACCTAGCAGCTCTCAGGTGATGGGTAGCACTAATCTCAGTGGAAGTCACTACTCTCGTGGGCAAGGGCATTGGCTTCTTCTAGAACTTTCCACTTAGGCCCAAAAGAAAGCCTCAATGCTGTGCTCAATCTTCCTCATGAAGACCAAACCTTGGAAGGTCTTGAGCATTCTTAGAAGGGATGTTGGCTAAAAAAACAAGGAATCTGGGACAGTTCCTCAATACGTGGGAAGAGCAAGGAGATATACAGGAGGATGGAAGAATCTTTCTTCAGCATAAGGGAGGCAGCAAATTAAAGACAACAGGTTCAGGAGAACAGATTGTAAAGCTGGGGTCGTCACCATAGCAACCAACCCAACAATTCGGCGAGATGAAAGTTTTATGTTTTAGGTTTTTTTCTTTTTTTCTTTTCACCCATCACTCTCTTCTGCACTATCACTCTGTCTGTTCCTGGCAGGAGACAAGTTGTGACTTTTCCCTCCTACCAGCAAGCTGCCTAGCTCTGGGGGAGTGCATCTGCTATGAATGGAAAGAGAATGGAGTGTTTCATGAAACACTTGGAAGACCCAAACCCAACTCCTCCTTCCCCCATCAGAGCTGGAACCCTGTGGTTTGCCATGTACTGGAACATTGCTACTTACTCCAGCACACAAGGAAGTCCCCTTATGTGCACAATGGATCAGAGGAAGAGTCAAAGCTCCAGTCTTCAACTAAAAGAATTTTTATCTCTGCCCCAGGATATGCCAGTATAGTCCAACAAAGTGGCCAATGATGGCCATAGACCAGAAAACTTTCACACATGCTTAGAAAGATCTAAAGCTGATATTATCCAAAAAAAAAAAAAGCTAATAGTTGTGAGCTAGGGCTATAGCTATCATAGACACTCATCTACCAAAAGGGATAAATAGTTGGGAACCAAACCATCAAGCCTTCTTCACACATGCAGCCATTTCTCTGGGCCAGATGTTTCCTTCACAGGCTGTGGTGATGGACACCTATAATCCCAGAATTTCTGAAACTGAGGCAGGAAGCTCAGAAGGTAGAAACTAACCTCGGCTACACACTGAGTTCAAAGCCAGCCTAGGCTATATAGTGAAATCCTCTCTCAAGGAAACAAATATATACAGAAGGTAGCCAGGCTGTGGTGGCACACACCTTTAATCCCAGTACTTGGGAGCCAGAGGCAAGTGGATCTCTGTGAGTTCAAGGCCAGCCTGGTCTATGAAGTGAGTTCCATGACAATCAAGACTACACAGATAAAAACTCTGTCTTGAAATTTTTAAGATAGATAGATAGATAGATAGATAGATAGATAGATAGATAGATAGACAGACAGACAGAGTAAAGATTAGCTAAGAGGTAGATCACTTGCCTACAATGCCCAAAGCCTGAGGTTGAATCCCAACCACCAGAAAAAGAAGACAGAGTAGTGATGAAGACTCTCCACTCCACAAACAACCAGATGCCCAGTCACTGGACCCTCTTCTTTCTACAGTTTCACAGAACACACCTCTTCCCTCACTTCTCCTCAAAGATCTAACCCTTCCTATGTCAAAGATATGCCATAAATGGATGGCCAGGACAGCAGATACAATCACAGAGCAATGTGAAGACAGTAACAGAAGAGGGGCCCACCATTTCCTTATCCTTGAAGACGTCTCCAACAGAATCAAACTTAGGGAGACTATGAAGAAGAAACTAGCCTAAGTGATGGGCAGGGCAAGGTGTACTTTAGCTACTGAAAGACGGATGAGCTTGGGAAGTCGGAAGCCTCCAACCTTCTTTTCCTGCACTTCCCCCATTAACTCCCTCTTAGCATCCACCTTATCTAGTGCTTGCTACAGTGTAAGCTGATGATGTTTTAAGATGTCTCTCCGCCCCGCCCAGCCCCATTCGCCCTACTCAGTCTGCCCAAACTTAAAACCCCCATCCAGAAAGGAAAGTTTTATAGGAATTTCTGTTAAGCAAACTTACACACCTTCTGGGGGGAAAAAAAGGAAGGATGTACACTGAGTGTTTTACAAATCACACAAGTGGGAATGTACGTGCTCTATCAGTTCCTGGAGCATTTTTCACATTTCTTTTTCTCAGGCCATTATCCCAGACAGGAAAAAAAAGTTCATCCCCTTGAATAATCATTTCCACTGCCTAGAGAGCCAGGCTAAGCATTGCCAAAATAACCTGTATTCAAGAACCATCTGTCGTAGCCACACAAGAAGCCACTGAGGGGTTGCTGGGGATAATCCCATGGCTAGGGCTATTTCCAGAGTAGGAAGGCAAGCTGCTACCTTCCATCTGCAGTTTCCACGCTCATCCACCAAGAACCCTGTACACCACGTCAAGTAGAAGTAGGGGCAAAGCTCCTGACTTGGGAGATAAGAAATCCCTTTTCACACATGTCCAGATTCTCCTAGGTGGATATTAGAACAGCAACTTAGAACCATGCAGTCCATCTGGGTCCCCACCTGAAAAGTAACACACAAGGAAGTGTAAAAGGCACACACCCTACCCCCATCCCACCAATCTGCCACCAACGCCATGTGCCTGTCCAAATTGAGAGGCACATTGCATCTTGACTTAAGAAACATTCTAACACAAGAATACAACATAAAAGAAGGTGTTAAGAGCCACCATAACAACTGGGGAGGGCCACTCTCCCAAGACTTAGAGGTGTTCTTTGCCTGTGTAGAGCATTGGGTGGTCATGTTCTCACTGCCTGAAACAGTGTTCTTCCCTCACTCCCCCACTTTTAAAGCCCACAGGATGTGGCAGGACTCAGGGACAATCTCCCACACCAGTGACAGTCCCAGGCTCCCCAAGCAAGGTTCCGCCCTTTCCTGCCGAGCATCAGTACTTCACCACCCCCGCCACCCACACCACCCCAGGATTCTGGGAGTTTAACACCCTCCTTCGTGGCTTGGCATCTCTGAAGCCAGCACAGTATCTTTTACTACAGGCAATGGAAATTTCTAAATTCAGCCACCCAAGTCTACCTACAACAATTTTAGCAAGCACCTTCAAAAGAAAAAAGAAATGACACCGGTTACGCATAATTATTAGGAGTTAATAAAGCCATTTGCCTACTCAATGCCTTTCTGCCAGTATAACCCACCCCACCCGCCGCAAGGTTTTCCCCCTTAAATTGGGACTGAGAGCAGCCAATTAAAGATTTGCATCCCTCTGCCTTTATCATGTGTTTGAGAGCTGTCTTATTAAATTGAAATCAAATGTACATCTAGGGGAAAGTTCACTCCAATACCAACTCCCAGCAAAATGCTCAGAGACATGTACAATGATGGGGCTGACGTGTTGCCAGGCAACAGAGGAGATGAGGTAGACACGGAGCTAAAGGGAAGGGTTTCCTGAAAGAATTGGTTAAGCTCAAGGGTTCAGATCTTACCAGATCTGGCCTGAATTTTTGTGGTTTTCTCCTGTCCCAGAAAAGACGTTAAGGAGGGAGGTGATGTTGAACACAATCACAGACGATTTTGTATACACTCAAACACACATGTGTTCCCCTCTCCCCGAGGAATGTTGTGAACATGTAGCCAATGAATACAAGCCATTTCCAACTGTGAATGCTGAGGAGGGTGTGGGGTTGAGTGTATGTGTGTTAATTTGCTGCTGCCTCAATGGTCTCAAGCCTCTTGACTCACTTTCCTCTTTCCCCTCCCCTCCTTTCCCGCCTCCTTCTCTTAGGACAAGACCAGCGCTTTGAGCCTCAGCAACGTGGCAGGCGTGTTCTACATCCTGATTGGAGGGCTGGGATTGGCCATGCTGGTTGCCTTAATCGAGTTCTGCTACAAATCCCGTAGCGAGTCGAAGCGGATGAAGGTGGCATCGTCTTCCTGGGTCTTTTTCCTACCCTGTTCTCAGTGGCACAGCTAGGTTTCCTGAGAGGAGTAGAAAGGGACAGGTTGAGGTCATCCAGGGAGCAGAAAAGCATCAGGAAGAAACTGAAAGGGATGGAAGAAAACAAAAAAAAAAAAAAAAAAAAGGAAGAAATGGGATGTGTCTGGCAAATACTGTGCCCCAAATAGCAAGTGAGTCTTTCCAGGACAGGTCAGTGGGGTCGAAGTTCAAGTTTCAGTCAGCACCATGAGAGGCTGATTTTTCTGAAGTTATGTCCAATACAGCAATTCCCCAGATGAGGGAAGGCATGCCTGCCCAGTTCCCTATGCTGCTTTTACCATAGCTGGCAAATTCGGTCCTTATTTTAGCTTCTGTATTATGGGCTAGCACTGGCAGAGAGAGTCAGCCGCAGAGAGCGGTAAGCAAATAATTAGCTCAGGAACCCCAAACAGCGCTAAACACAGCTGAAGGCAGCAGAAGCAGAAAAGTATCAGAGAGGATTGAAGAGCTGCCCGTAAATACATGAAAACGTTACAGGCAGGAAGAAAAGTAGGAGTGCCCAGAGAATACAACAGCAGCAATGGCAGGAATCAACAGAATATCGACGTATGAATTCAATATGTAAGACCCACTTCTCTAACAGAGGAGCACATGGGCCTCTCCAGTGAATAGGGAACCCACCATCGCTGGTGCTGCGTAAGGAAGGGACGAGCGGGTCTCAGCAGAGATGTAGATAAAGGCATCCCAGGGAAGCTGGGGGTGTCACCATCACAGCCCCTCAATTGCATCATTAACCCTAGTGAGGAGACATGTGTGGAAGCCAATCATGTGAACTGCAGCGTAAGGAGGCAGAGGGCTTAGGTGCCATCTGTGACCCTCAAACCTTTGAACTTCAGCAAGAAATGAATACAGGAAAAGGCCCGGGGCTAGGGAAATGGCTCGTAGGGCACAGCGCCTGCCACAGGAACATGAGGACTTACATTCAGAGTCTCAGTGCCCACTTAAAAACCAGGTGCAGCAGTTCATTGCCATGACCTCACCACTGGAGAAGGGGACAGGTGGGGAGTCCCTGGGGTTCACTGGCCAGCCAGCCTACCCAGATCCATGAGGTCTAGGTTCAGTGAGTCTGTATCCAAAAAATAAGGTGAAGAGCAGTTGAGAAAGATCCCCAGTGTCATCCATTGCCCTACACACACACACACACACACGTGTGCACACATACACACACACATATGCACACATGCACACACACCACACACTAACACATACACATGTAAGCACTCATGTGTATGCATCACATATGTACAAACAGCAAACACGTAAAGAAAACTGTGGTTCAGACAGTAAAGGCGCTAAGGACGTAGAAGAAGGAAAAGTGGAGAAGGCTTGTGAGAAAAAGCAGAAATTAAGAACAAACATTCTTTAGACTGAAAGGGGAATAGAAATGCGGTCACTGTGGGCTTCACACCATCGGCTATCTTAGCCTGGGCTCTCTCAAAGGCTTGACTATGAGGAAGCCTTTTCCTGGAGTAACTTCTCCTATAATGTGCCCTAAAGACCCATTTGTCAATATTCAATTTCTCCTGAGCAGAACTCACACATCACTGGGCCACTAGCACAGGCCCCTGCCCAGCCTCTCCCCTACCTTGGCCACTACCCCTGAGTACATCCTGGGCCAGTCTTGGGAAGGACATCTCTAGTCAGCCTCTTGCCTGGAAACTCAGTGCTCACTTCTGTATGAGAGAAATAAGGGTAGGGAAAAAAAAAAAAAAAGGACTTCACATCCTAGTATTGAGACCTTCTGTCCTGGCATTCAGCGTTCCCACGTCAGGGTTCCAGCTGCCTCCTGACTGGCAATCTGCTTCCCTCCTCCCACCATGCCCAGCCAGCCCCTGTGTGTTCTATGCAAGCTGATCCTTCACCCTGCCTTCTGCCTCCTGAGGCCTATTTAAAACCTCCCTCCTACGCTGTGGTAACAGGAACAACGGAAGGCTAGAAGTGTGGTGGCATTTGTCTAGAGAACCTGGCTCTTCCGTTGACCAGCTCCCCTACCTCCTCATCACAGCACAGTCATTGACTTTGCAACCTTAAACCCTCTTGTGAGCTTGGTGGGGTGTGGAGTGGGCCCCTGAGCCCTAAGCAAAGCTTTCTTTGCCAATTCCATCCAGAAGATAAATCTACTAACTGTTCTTCCTTACTGTCCAAAGAGAGGAAAGGGCTGTTCAAGTAGCAAAGATGGGCTCAGGCCAGGAGGTTGGCCAGTTACGGCCTTTGCAATCCTCCACCTCTTTTCCATGGACCCAGCCCAGAGCTGGTGCTGATCAGCTCCCAAAGACTCCTCCTCATGGAGCCCCAGGACACAGTGTCCTGTGGATATGTAGTAGCTGCCAGCCTGGCATGAATCCACCCATTCTGTTTCTTTCTTTCTTTCTTTCTTTCTTTCTTTCTTTCTTTCTTTCTTTCTTTCTTTTTTTATTTTTTGGCTTTTCAAGACAAGGTTTCTCTGTGTACCCTTGGCTGTCCTGGACTCACTTTGTAGACCAGGCTGGTCTAGAATTTATAGAGAGACCCGCCTGCCTCTGCCTCCTAGAGTACTGGGGTTACAGGCATGCGCCACTGCACCCGGCTTCCATTCTGTTTCTTAACTCTGTCACCCTAAACAAGTTTTAATTACTCTCTTGTCTTTTTTCTATTGTAAAAAAAATGAGAACAGTGGTAGTATATAGTTCATAAATTTGTAGTGAGGATATGAAATAATAGATTAAAGGATTGGCAAGAGGCCCACATTGCAGTATGCGCTCAATAAATAGTAACAGCAGTGACAACTAGCATTTATGATAATAGCCTTATTAAGAGATACCGCTTCCTTCAAACTTTCTTTTATTAATATTTATTTATTAACATACTTTTATTAATTACATGTACTCGATTGTTTTGAGCCATGGAGACCATGAGTCTTTAAAGAACAGGCTGTGCCTGCAGAGTAAGTGGTTAAGTCAACTTAATGTAGAGTTGTGCACAGAAGAGGAAAATCCTCTTGAAGCAAGCGAGGAAACACAAGAGAGTGGCCCATAGTCAAGCAATATGACCTGCCCAGTCTGGACCTGTGTCCCTCTAGGTGGTTTTGGTCCCATCTATGTGTGCTTGTCAACTATGATGTGGTTTGGTGTCCACCAAGCAGAAAAACGCCTGAGTGTCCAACTTCCCTCTAGGTTCATAGTGACTTCCACTAACCCAGATAGCGGAACAGAGGCTACAATTCTCTTCTAGCTGACACGGGTGTTGACCAGACCCACGGAAGGGGCACTGCACTCTTGGATGACAAGGGTTCTTTAAAGAGGCCATTGGGTCATGGTACCATGTCTGAGAGACATCCTCACACCTCCCTTTACAGCATAGTTGTTAAACTTCCCAGAAGCTGCTGGGCTGCCCCAGAAGCATTATAACCTAAGACTAGCCACCACGGTCCCTTATAATCTGTCCCCTCCATTGTCACGACTTGTGCGCAAACCACCGGGACTCCTAGTGAATTTTCTGACTTTTCAACTTCAAGGGAGATATTTTCTTTATTAATCTAGCTGGCCCTTCATTTCTGAAGCTCCATCAATTCCTCCCTTATCTAGGAGAGATAAGTGGAAGGCACTCCAGCCACTCCTCAGACTTCATAATGAGCTGCTTTGCTTTTCCCAAAAGCAATTATCTCCGTCAGAAGCATAGTCTACAACCCTACGCAGGATGCAATGGAGGTGACAGAGAGTCTGGAAAGACCTGCCAACCTATATCTTTCCCTGATCACAATGTTTATCCACTCGTAGAACCGGAACCCCTAAAGCAACTCAGGTTCAATCCCCACCCCCAGTCCCCCCCAACCCCGCCCCCGTATCTTCTCTAGTCACCATGAGAGGGAAGAGAAAGAGTGAGCACAAAGGGAGGGAGGTTAGAGGGAAGAGGGGAGACTAGGAATTTTCATATCAAGGCATTAACTCCACTATTTCATTAGCCAGGTAATGTATTCTTCAAGATCTACAGGCTAAGAAAAAGTAAGGGTAGAAGAAATGAAGACACTTGCTCCCACAATGTCACATAAGCCAGGAGTCAGAAGGACAGGAATTAGACAGAGAACAAATCCTACACAAAGCCCAGCCTCTTGGTTTTAGGCAAGATACTTCTAAACTGCCCATTCTCTCTCTTCTTCCAGCTTTTTTTTTTTTTTTTTTAGCACTTGCTTTATAGTCCTCAAGGGCCAGTCATAGTGCTGGTCACAAAGACAAACAAAATGCATCGCCCTACTCAAACTGTGCCCCTTAGGCAGGCGTCAGCACAGGATTTCAACTGAGGCCTCTTGACACTCTTTGCCCTTTGATGTGTCATGGACAGAATGCATGTGTCACAGGGGAAGAGGAAGAACAGTGTGCAGCATAGGAGTTGCCACCAGGAATAACCCAGACACAGATTGCCATCTCCCGGGTTCATGGGGGAAGGCAGACAGTTGGAGAACACTGACTGCTAGGTGGTAATGTGCCCAGGACTTTCCCTGACTGATGAAGGACCCGGGGCAGAGTGCTCAGAGCAGCTTCCCTGCTGGTGTTTAACTGGGTTGAAGCAAGCAACGAATTAGCCAAGGTCAGAGAGCTGCCAGCCAAGGATGCCCAGAGTCAGAGACTCAAACACCAGAACTCTTGCCTACAAGTGTCAAGAAACCAGTAAGGCTTAGACAGAGAATCCTGCACTAGCAATGTAAGTGCTGGGGACTCAGACAGGGACTTCAGGGAGCCCACAGCATCCGAGTATAACTTAAACTGTCATAAAGCAAAAATATCACCTGGGGCGTATTTTGAATTGAGTAGAGCCTTAGAGCATCTGCGCTTCGCCTTTTCCGGGGAGAACAGAATAAAATCTCTGTCCTTCGGTACTAAGTGCTCACTCAGTGTTGGTGGAGTAGGATTCAAACATCAATGGTTTTTCCCTAGACCCCCATCCTGGGATTCCAAAGTATATTGCAGTTTGGGAACTAGAGGTCTCCGGGGTGTTTAACTTGCTTTCCACACCAGTGTTATGGTTTTTGTCCTCTCTTCTCCAAGATTCCACAAATGCAGCAGAAAGGAAGCAAGAGGGCAGTGCCCACCTGAGGTAGGGTGTGCTCTGGCAGCCCTCAGCTTCCTGAGAAAATGGCTCTCGTATTTTAATGCTGAAAGGTCTTAGTGAACTGCCAAATTTGTCTCCGATTTTGGTGGGCTCAGGTATTGACTGTGCCCTTGTCCTTAAGAGAAATGCACGATATTTTACCAACTTTAGTGAAATACCGTGGGAATATTTGAGATGTTTGAGGACCACAGCCCAAAGTAATCTATGTGAGCTTTAATTTGTTTCATTGTTGTTGTTCGAGTTAAAGGAACGTGGTTGATGGGCCCAAGGCAATTTCTCAGTCAATAAAATGCCTGCTACGCAAGCATGGGGATCTAAGTCCAATCCCAAGCACACGTGTGAGAAAGCTGGTGGTACACACTTTTAATCTCAGTGCTGAGGAGGCAGAGAAAGACAGACCCCAAGGGCCTACTGGTTCCCAGCCTAGCTGAATCAGCAAACTCCATGTTCCAGTGAGAGTCTGTCTCAAAAAACAAGATGGATAGCTCCTGGGAAATGACAGGAGGTTGTCTTACGGCCCCCGTGCTCAATTGCATGCCTGTGTGCACACAAACACACATTCACACACAATTTTTAAAGAACATAGTAGACAACAATCTTGAAGGCTAGATATTCTAAGCTACACTCTGGAAAGGTCTGTTTTTCCACTGACACAATTAAAATGTTATTCTATTTTCAATATCTTTTTTTTTTTTTTTAGTTAAGAATCAGTAATCATTAATTCTTCCTGTTCTCAGCTCAGATTTCCCATGGGTAGCATTGCGGTTGTATTTATTTGGCCTTTGACTCAAATGAATGCAATCCAAATCACACTTCCTTTTTGGTGGAGGAATGCCAGGGGAGGATGTAAATAAACTAAGTCCCAGGATTTGAGGAAGAGACAGAACCTGTGTGGGCAGAACATCATATGGGGGGGAAAATCTGTCTCAATCGTGGATTTTATTTTTTAGAATATCTTATTTATTCTTTGGTAATTTTATACATGCATACAATGTGTCCTGATCACAACCACTTCCCATCCCTCCCCCTTCCCCCGCATCCTCTGGGTACCAACCAACACATCTCCCACCCACCTTCATGTTCTGCTTTGTTGTTGTTGCTGTTGTTTTTATCTTGGGGGCCGACTGAATTCGAGCTACCTGATGGAATGTTGACTGATGTTGTTGGCTAGACATGGTTCAGGTTCTTGTTCAGGTAACCATGGCTACAGTGAGTTCCCTGGTGCAATGGCTGTGTCCAGAAAGCAGCATTTCACAGCACTCCTCCCATCCTCCAGCTCTTACATTCTTTCTCCTCCCTCTTCTGTGATATACATTGGCCCTTTAGGGGGACGTGTTGACATAGACATCCCATTTACAGGTGAGCATTCACAATCTCTTATTCTCAGTGCTTTGAGCAATTATGAGTCTCTGAATTAACTGCTAAGTACCACAAAAAGATTATCTTGTTGAAGTTAAGAGCAGCACCTCCCCTAGGATCTAGAACCATAGGCTTCTGCCCAGATTTATAGTATCAAGCATGGGTTAAGTCCTGTGAACCCTGCAGGGCTCAGATCAAATCAGAAAGTAGTTGGTTGCCCTCCTTACTAAAATGTCACCATTACACCAGGAGACAAGCCAGTATTGTAGCATTCAGAGGTCACCACTGGATAAGCCCATTGATGACTTTTCTTTCCCTGTGGTATGACATGGCCCTTTCTGGAACTAGGAAAGCTAGCCAGCAGGAAGTTAGTGTGTCAGCTCTAGCTTGATGTCCTGCTATCAAAATGTGTTGTGCCTCCATCAATAACATCCAAGAACAATAGCCTGCATTGTTTGTGGGTTTTTAGAGTCTCTCTGATCAAAAACTCAAAGGGAGGTGACCCATGCCTGGCACTGAGCTTCTCATGTAAAGACCCTTGTCTTGTAGGGGGAGGCTTTTCCACCCACGAAGGGTGCTTGTGTTCAAAGGCTTTCTCTTTTAGTTATTTCTAGGCTTTTATTATTTTTAATTGTATGTAAGTGTTGTGTTGGTGTGTGCATGTGAGTGCTGGTAGCCATGGAAGCCACAGAAATCAGACCCCTTGATCTAGAGTTATAGGCAGTTGCAAGGCACCAGACATGGGTGCTGGGAATCCAACTCAGGTCTTCTGAGATAGAAACATACACTCTTAACTGCTGATCCATTTCTCCAGCCCCTAATTATACAGGATTTCCATACAACTTTAGTTTTGCTTAACCTATCCCCTCCATCCCTGCTTAAACCTTTAACATCCACCCACCCCGGATGAATCATGGATTTTGAAGAGAAAGAACATTTTAAAACAGTATCAGAATGTTCAGTAAAAAATGGTAGCAAGGGAAAAAAAAACACATCAGACTGCTTACGTCCATCTAGCTACAGGAGACAGAATGAGTTCTTTGAGTCATGACAACAAAGCCAGGGTTATTTCAGAAAGGATTGATTTTTAATAAACTCAAGAATATCACATACAAGCTGTCTGTGGAGTGGCCAGTAAGGATAGCCATGGATTGTGAAGTCATGGTCTGGGTCTCCTCTAGCATATGAGGTTTCTTTAAAGTGTGAAAACTTACATATAAGAGAATGTACGATGCACACACACGAATTGAACAGAGCCAGCCTTTGCGGTCAAGCCAAGGTGATATGGCAGGATGAAAGCTAAGCACAGTATATGCTGAAGAATGCGGAATGTTGGTCTTAGCAAAGGAAGTCTCTCTCAATCCACAGACAGCTCTTCTCACCGTGCTGATTTCTACCGAGAAACTAAACCTCCATCCCCAAAATTCTATGAATTCGGAAGTGGAGAAAAAGGGATAAGGGTAGAGCCTTCATGCCACAGAGCTCCTTCTCCAATGGACCCCTTTGCAGAAAACTGTGCCTCCTCTCGTCCAGTAGACTAAGACCAAAGACCTGAACTGTGGTCTTGAACATTCACTCCGCTTATCACCCCTGATTCTGGAGTGACCCTGAGTTCTTCCCAGACCTATAATTCCAACACCCTAGAAAGCAGAGGTGAGCAGCAGTGGGCCGGTGTGTCAGTCTGGCCCTGTAAGCTGTACATGCTGACAGAAAGAGGGTGGCGGGCCAATGAAGGCTTTTGGAGATGTGGTCTCACTCTCTTCAGCACGTGATCCCTTCTGGTTACATTTTGTGAAGTATCTTATTGAAATGACTCCTGGGGATGCTTATCATGTGGAGCTAGAAGCATGGTTTCTTTCTTCGTCAGAAGAAAAGCGTTTGAAGAAAACCCAACAATAATACACTGTCAGGTTCCCTAATATTTCAAAGCAGTTTCTCGGAAGTGCTGCCACTCTTAGTAGATAGAGGTGGCGGAGGAGGAGGAAGAGGAGGAGGAGGCAGTAGAAGAGAAAAAGGAGGGTGGAGAAGAGAAAGAAGGAGGAAAAAAGTGCAGGGAGAAGAGGAAGAGGAGGAGGAGACGGGGGAAGGAGGAAGACTATAGCCTCCCAGATAGTCTAGACATGGAGGTTTAAACGTTCTAAAAATACCAAAGACAGGAACCTGATCACAGAGCTTAGCTTAGGTATCAGGATGCAAATTTCCTAAGCTCCACTCCGACAGCACCGAGGAAATGTCCCACCTACAGGAACCACAGAATGGTTGCCCCCTAACACATTAAAGCCTAGGCCCTGGCGAGGCTAAGGAAGGTGATATGTACAATGTGATTGAAAAGAATAATGTGCCAAAGAGAGCAAGGATGCATCCCCAAGGCCATGTAATGCATGTCATGCCTGCTTACTACCATCACAGACAACCTCCAGGTATAGACTGACACATCAGATTGGTGCTGCTAACCTGTGGTCTCTAGAGTATTAGAATTCTAGATCAGAAAAGGAGTTAGTAAGTCAGGAATAAATAACAAGTACTAAGAACTGCCTTGCTAGTGGTTTTTGGTGGTGGTGGTGTGGTGGTGGTGGGGGGTTGTTTTTTGTGGGATTTTTTTGTTTGTTTGTTTTTTGTTTGCTTGCTTGTTTATTTGTTTTTGTGTTTTGAGCTCAGGAGTGGAGAGGAAGGATGGAAGAGAGTTTTGATCCCTTCTTGAGTCATTCCCCATTGCCAGTCATTACCAAGGACCTGGGGAAGAACCCCCTGTCCTCCTGAAAAGGGTTTCTGTTTGATCCCACAGCAATCCATCAATGAAGCCATACGGACATCGACCCTCCCCCGGAACAGTGGGGCAGGAGCCAGTGGAGGAGGCAACAGTGGAGAGAACGGCCGGGTGGTCAGCCAGGACTTCCCGAAGTCCATGCAATCCGTTCCCTGCATGAGCCACAGTTCAGGGATGCCCTTGGGAGCCACTGGATTATAACTGGAGCAGACAGGAAACCCTCGGGGGGAGCAGGATCAGGCTCCCCCCAGCCCCATCCCAAGCCCTCCAGTGCCAAAAACAACAACAAAATGAAACACCACTTCCAGCCACCATGACCATATGGAGGACAATTCAGCCAATGTCCCTGAAGATTTAAAAAAAAAAAAAAAAAAAAAGTCCTCTAGGCCATTCCTTTCGTTTGGGGATTTTTTTTTTCACCCTATTCCATTTGCTAAGTGAAGATGGTAACTAACTCTATGCTGCAATAACGGGAGAAGTCCTGTCCAATGAAGTCTCTGAAAATGGAGTCACTGGGATATTAATGAAGAAATCAAACTGTTTGGTTTTAATTCAATTGTTAATGTGTCTTAGTGTGTGCAATTATTTTCTTACTAATATCCACAGTTTGAAGGCTCTGTTAGACTCTTTTCCTCCTTCTTATCCTAATCCCATCACCCACCCACCCACCCACCCACCCACCCATCACTCTTCGGTTTCCAGATTGAAGACTCATGACTGGTTCCACCTTTACAAGCAAGGAAAGGAATGGGCGATCTTCACGCTCATTCAGTGTGGGAGCTCTCCATGATACTTTCTGTTCTTTGGCCCGCACCTTGGATGGAGACAGACACTCCTGGAGGAGGGGCTACCTTCCCCCAGAAAGAATACTACCTAAATGCTGATTCATCAGAAAATAACCTCAAAGAGCATCTCAGACAGGGGGTGGAAGGGAGCTGGGCAGAGTGCAGGCAGAGGAGAACTCGGAAAGTTCCTTATTGCTTGGATGAAGCTCCAAGAACTACCCCAAGGGACAAAGAGTACCAATATGGGACATCTCTTTACAGTGTCGATCTCAGCCCTGAAAAGTGCATTCTACTTTGCTCAGGCCCAAAGACACTGTGGTGGCCAAAAGACAACTGATCTCCTGAACCCAGTAGAGCCTTGCAAAGAGCTGGCCGTCACATATGGTTCTTGCCTTTGCTTTGCTTGCCATCTAGACTGGATCTCCATGACGGAGTAGGACTCTCTGTGGAACCTCGGGCATGCGGGGAAATACTGTCCAAGCAAAGTGCAAAAGAAAAGTGATGGGGAATTATGAAAGTCCAGCCAAGCCCCTGCCGCAGAGCCTTCTGTGCTGCTTCCTGTCCTAGGTTTGCAGAGAACTGGGGTTTTGTGTTAATCGAGTATTGTTTCAGCATGTGATCAGATCTTAAAAGAGACCACAAAGCCTGAGTTATTTTGAGAGACAGGGACATGAGTTAAATTGCTAAATACATGAGGCGACCTTAAGATGCCTGAGCCCACCTTCTCACTTTAACACGAGGGTACTAACTTTTCCCCTGGCTAAGACAGAGTGAGGACATTGCATTACAATGGCCAGAACCTTTACACCACGAATACAATGACCAAGGTGAAGGACAACCAGACAGGAAACGTGACAAGAGCCACACTGAGAGATGCTAGGCTGCCTCAACCTTTGGGTGGAAGTGGGAGTCCCTGGCACACAGATTAGTGGAGACTTCCACTCTTGTTCTCGGTGCAACAGACTCCCACCTCTTCTGCAGCCACTCTCAGGTGCATGCTTGAGTGAGTGCCATTTGCCACTAGCTTTTTTACCAATAACCATGCTCTGGCTCGTTCTCCTACCTCTGCTTCCATCCAATCTCCCCTATCAGGCATTCTTATTAGCAGTGGATGAGCTAAAGATCTAGGCGCCTACCCATGGTTCAGGGCAGTCGAATCGGCTTCCTCTGTGGATGCTTTCAGTGGACAACCACCATCTCCTCTGTGTGTCTCTCACTCTCTCTTCATCAGCCATAGCAAACGAACATCCCAGAAATCAACCCTTCACCCCGCTGTTCAGTTCCTCCCGCGCTAACATGGGCATGACACGTGAAGCAGTGTCCCGGAGATGGATTATCACTTTTTTTTTTTAATCTATGCCAGCTAACATCCTCCCAGCCTCCTGCCTACCACTGTAGACCTTGGTGTGGCCTGCCACTGGGAAGCCCGTACCTAGGAAGAGATGGAACTAAACTCTACTGTCAGCTGCTTCAAAGACCTTCTATCTACGGCCTGGGAAGATGTTCTCCAGCCCCTGACCCTACTGGTTGGATAGAGAGAGACTGTGCTGGAACTGAGGGTCTTGCTGGGAGGAGTCCCTAACTCCGGGGAAGATGCTTCTCATCAAGGGATGTGTGGGGAGAAGACAGAAGTGAGAAAGAAGTTACCTTGTATTATGTATTTTTACTACACTTTTCTTAAAAATGGAGCAGTGGGAAAACTCTGAAAGAGATTGACATTTTTTTCTCAACAGAAATCCATACTTAACAGTTCTGGCTTTCATTAAATTTTGCTCTTTGGTACCTGGGCCTTTTATTTAATATCTATATTTGTATTAACTCTCTTGGCAGATATGTGAGAGTAAAAAAAAATAATCCTCTCGTTTGATCAAACACTAAATATTTGGGGGGATTCCCATTTTATTTTCAAATAGCCAGGGTTTTTTTCCTTTTTTTTTTTTTTTTTTTTTGGTATTTGCATAAAATGAACAATATCACCAAGAATTAAATCACTGTGGACCCATTATCTTTCATTATTGTCCATTCCATTTTGTGCCATTTCTGAAGCCAAGGTTCCTTAGATTGATGTTTTCTTATTCCTCAGGCTAAGAGTGCTAGGTCTTTAACTGCACCCCTCTGCCCCTCTGCTGGATCTGAGACCTGGGACCTCATGTGTGCTAGGCAAGCAGGTCACTGTGCCCAACTCATAAACTCCTCAGAATTACTTTAGAACATCTGAATGATTCATCAAGATAGGATTTAATTTTTACATGTATTTATTCATGTACATGGGCATGAACATGTATAGAGATCAAAGGACAACTTGGCAGGAGTTGGTTCTTTCCTTCTACCATGTGATCCCTGAGGATCTAACTCAGGGTCATCAGGCTTGTCAAGCAAGCGTTGATGCCTACTGCACCATATCACTACCCTCAGATAGGACTTTAAAAAAAAAAAAAAAAAAAAAAAAAAAACAAGAGACAAAGAGTGGCATTTGTGCAGTTTGGCATTTACTGCCCCGATGTCTAACCACACAGTTCCTCTAGGGAACTGGGTGGCTCAGTGGAAATATCCCTCAGACAGGAATGTAGGTCTATTGTGATGTGTACAAAGTCAGATCAAGAATCAAGTGAAAACCAGGCTTCTAGCAGATGATCTCGGACCCCTTGTCTGAGCCTTTTCTTTCCCTCAAATAAGAAAGGCTTTCTGACAGGGTCTGACTGCATTGACTCTCAGAGACTGATAATTAAGAACAACATCAAAGGGGCTGCAGCTGTAGCCCAGTGGTAGAGTCTTGCCTAGCTTGCTTCAGGCCCTGGGTTCTCTACCCATTATTACCCCCACCAAAAAAAGAAAGGAAGGAAGGAAGGAAGGAAGGAAGAGAGTGTAGAAAGGAAGGGAGGAGGGAGAAAGAAAGGGAGGGGGAGGGAGAAGAATAGAATGGAGGGAAAGAAACATCAAGTATCTGTTTTCCTAACCAACATTGCATATTAACAAGGGCCTAAAAGCTAAGCTAATTGCAGGAAGGGCTTAGCAGCAGACACTCCAGAAGTAGGAAGCAGGTGGAAGATGGCAGAGGAATTACCAGGCCTGTGTGCCACTCCAGTATTTACCCAGCCTACACTTACGTCAGGCATCTGGGGTGCCCCTGGATAAAGAAGCACCAGCTAGCAGACAGAGAGAACTCATCACTTTAATGGCAAATACACTGAGTGATGACGAGCTGGCTACAACAGCACAGGTGCCACTGTACTGAGCACTGACTACGTTAAGCACATTTTCTACCTTGTGTTTCATGAGGATAAGGAATCTAAGACTTCAAAGACTCGAGTAGCTTGCTCACCATCTCATGGCAGTCAGGTCTCGAACTGTCTGCCTGAACCCAAAGACTTTACATCCCTAAAGACCTATTTCATCATCAGCTAGACCATGATGGTTAACGGTCAGGAAAATACCACGAAAGCGCTTTGGACCTGCCTGTTATGTCAAAGTAATAAAAATGGAATGGGTGAAGTTATGTCTGCAGTTGCCCCCTGGGAAAGGCAGCCATGCCTTGGAGCACAGAGATATCACTTATTCAGTCAGAACTACAGAAAGGGGAGTGAGAAAAGCTACACACACAAACACACACACACACACACACACACACACACACACACACACACACACACACACACGCCTCCATTCTGGGATCTGGGACGGTGCCCATGCTAGGCAAGCACTCTGCTACAGAGCCATGGCCTCAACCAAAGGGTCTCGCTTTTAGTACCTTTAAGACATATCTAGGTAGAGAGCAGCAAGAAGGTCATGGAGGAGACTGAAGGCCAGGCCCATGAAGAACTGTTGGTTCATCTGAGTAGTGGATCCTCAGGGTCATGTATCCAAGAAAGGATGGAGTGGCCATCACCATCATCCCATGAGTCACTGGTAATTATGTTCTACTAGTGCTAACAGCAGCCTTGTAGAGTAGAAGGCACTACCCCCAGCATTAAGATAAGTCCCCGCCGAGGAGGTACTACAGGCATTAAGGTTGAAATGTGTACTCTGATTTTCCTTCTCTCCACATTCCTTGAATCTGGCCACTTCTATGACATCCTTTGTAGAAGGCAGCAGGGGTTAGAGGGCCAAGGTCAGTCGGTAGTTGTCCCTGAAGCTTTACACTGCTACTTTTCAGGTTCTCAAGTTGGTACCCTGAAGGATGCTAAGGTGGGATCAGCAAGGCCGTGCAGAGCCAGACACAGGTATCGTTCAATAGGACAGTACCAAAGCTCATCTTAAAAAAAAAGGCAGAATGGCAAGGTTGTCTGTTACTAAGCATTAATCTTCTATAAAAGACTTTTAGGTGTACCATTCAGGTCTCACTTTACAGACAAGAAACGTGAAGTTCCCAGGGTGTCATTACTGGAGTTTTTGGTTGGTTAGTTGATTGGTTGTTGGAGACAAGGTCTCATGTAGCTCAGGCTGACCTCAAGCTCACTGCATAGCTGACCTTGAATTTCTCATCTTCCTGCCTCCTTTGTTCAAGTGCTGGGAGAATCTTGAAGAAACTTGCTGCCCAAGGGGTTATCATGGCTAGAAAAACAATGCTCAAAGGGACAGTGGTTTAGAGACTGCCATTCCTGACACATCCTCCCAGATATGCTTACCAGGAGCTTCCTTCAGCTCATCAAAGAAATGGGACACCCTGTAACAGGAAGTGTAGATTCTCCATCACTCCCAACTGTTCTAGGTGGTTCTCCAATGGCAAACAGGCCACCTGTGGGTTACTGTCACTGTTTGTTTTATGGCTTGGGGCTCTTTGGCTTTGCACTCCCAGATTATTAGAGAGAGCATCCAGGATGGAGACTCCAATGTGCTATCCTGGATTTTCAAGCAAAGTATTCACGAAAAAACTAAAAGCCAAGGAGCTCTAGGCCAGGGGGATTTGTTCCTGGCCACACCCATGACCCTGGCTTCTTGGTGTAGCCCACACTGTCGCCAGGCTTCTGTTCCCTTTCTCTGTACACACCTCATATTGGGAGACTGTCTGCAGAGCCACAGAACAGGGCTTCTTATGAAATCTAGGGACAAACATGTCTCTGCTACGAGAAGTTGGTAGCAGACCTCTGGATTGTTTCTTGTGACATCCTATGCAGAGCCTCCAAAGAGTAAGCATTTGACCTGAATGAGAAATCCCCATGGTCCAGAGCTGAGGATGGAGCCCAGAGTCAGGAGACTCTCCTAGCATCTAGCATTTGTAAGACAAGTTGAGTGCCCAGTGTGGGAAACATACATGAACACACACACACACACACACACACACACACACACACACACACACACACACACACCTGGGAAACCCCTCATTACTAGAATGCTTACCTGGAATGAACAAAGCCCCACATTTGATCCCCAGCACCATACAAGCAGTATGTAGTGGTGCATGCCTATAATCCTAGCACTTAGAAGGTGGAGCAGGAGGATCGGAAATGCAAGGTCATGTTCAACTGCATAGTAAGTACAGTGCCAGCGTGGGCTTTATGAGACTTTTACTCAAAACAAAACAAAACAAAACAAAGCAAAACAAAACCACATCTCAGTGGACTTAAGGGACAAAAGACCATTGTGTTGGCCCTAGTATGGGAAAAGGAAGATACAACTTGAGTGCTAAATGCCCCTACACTCTTTGGGCATGTTTGTAGCAATGTAACATTCTGCCTGGAAAAAGGAGACTCTGAGCTGCACAGATAAGCTCATCATAGTTGAGATAGCTCCCTGGAAAAAGTTAGGAGGTCAACCTCAGTCAGGTGAATCAGCTTTCAATGCAGACAGTGATTTTCCAAACTGGAAAGCTACTACTTAGCTGTTTCCATTGCAGACTCTGAATCCCATGCTTGTCCATTACAGACTCTGAATCCTACCACCTGGGCTTTTAACCTAGTTCCCAAAAAGTAGATGTCCTTTGACCTCCTCTCCCATGGGTGCCAAGCTGTGCCAATGACAATGCTAATCCCTTCTCCTCAGTTTTACTTTGGCTATGGAATAGGGACAAGTCCTTGCTCAGCACAATCATAAGGTTCTGGGACTTCTATGTCCTAGTCATGCAAGGTGGGGGCTTTATACCCCAGAAGAGGAAATGGAGACTTCAGATCCATCGTCATGTATCTAGCGAATGGCTTGGTCTGGACTCTAGTCAGTTCTCTCTCCTCTCTCCTCTCTCTCTCTCTCTCCTCTCTCTCTCTCTCTCTCTCTCTCTCTCTCTCTCTCTCTCTCTCTCTCTCTCTCTCTCTCTCTGGAGTCTCTGCCTTTCTGCCTTACTTGAGATTTCTCCATGCTCAAGGAAGCACCAAACTAGATTCAACAGATAGGGAGACATCTGCTATGTGGCTGGTACTGACCTTGATATGAGTGGCCTTGACTGATTGAGTATGCCACCTCAAGCCTCAGTGGTCTTGTTCATGATGTCAAGAAAAGAAGACAAAACTGTCTTCTCTAGTCCAGTTTCATTTTTGTTACTGTGATAGAATCCCCCTCCCAATAAAAAGCAACATGGGGAGAAAGGGCTTTATTTGGCTTAGTCCCAGGTTGCCATCCACCATAGCAGAGAAGTCACCATACAAGGATCTTGAAGCAGATAGTCACATCACATCCATGATCAAGAGCAGAGAGAAATAAACGCATGCAGGCCTGCCTACATCCTTTCCACTCTTACATGGTTCAGGACCTACAGCCTGTGGAATGGTATTTACCACACGTCAATTAACAATCAAGGCAGTCCGTCATAGACATGCCCACCAGTCTATATTGGAAGCTTACATCCTGAGTGGTACTCAACAAAAGTCAATCTTGTCTCCAGGAGACACTTGGTGACCTCAGGTCCCACATGTGAAGGAAAGGGACAAATGCTAGAGGTCTTTACTGACTAGAGATCTGGATGCAATGACCATCCCCTGAAACAGAGAATTAACATGTCCAAGATGTGACTTGTACCCCCCAACCCTAAACAATTAGCACTAAATACCATGTTGGGTGTGAGTGACAATAGAACAAGTCTGACTAGTACAGAGACAAAGATCCTAAGTTGAGTGAGTGAGTGAGTGAGTTCAGTTTGGGCAAGGTTGAAATTGAACTGAAGGAAGTAAGCTGATGGCAGAAGAGTCAACCAGAAATGAAGCATTAACCTCCTTGGGGCATTAAGAGAGAAGACTCTGTCTCCACCATCAACTCCCAAAGCTGATATTCTATTTAAACTACCTCTTGAATTTTACCGTACATAACTTTACATACCACCCATAACATTATATGTATATTTTACATTAAATTATTTACCCCTAGCATATAAGCAAGTAAATAATATTAATGTTATCTAGACTATAATAATATATCAACTAATATTATCATCCCCATGACTATCCATAACAACTATACATTAATGTTCAATTACACATCTCTGTGTTATTAGACATACACCATTCTGTCATAACCCTGCTTAACCATATGACTATCCCCTTCCAATTTAATCTATATATCTACCATCCTCTGTGAAATCAACAACCCGCCCACCTTTGCCACTCTTCTCGCTCCGGGCCCATACAACTTGGGGGTAGCTAACCTGAAACTTTAACAGACATCTGGTTCTTTCTTCAGGGCCATAAGCATGGATCATCGCCCATTCGTTCCCCTTAAATAAGACATCACGATGGTTCGTGTCTAATCATCCCAGGACCAACATAACTGTAGTCTCATGCCTTTGGTATTTTTTTATTTTAGGATGCCTTCCTCAACATAGCCGTCAAGGCATGTATATCAGCCCTCAGTCCAATGGGACATGATATTCAAGAATTATTTATCCCCATTGACAACTTCCTTTCCCCATTCATTTAATGGTTTCGGGACATAATCAAGAAATACTAGACAAATTTCTATACATCAAACCCCCTACCCCCCTTTTGCCAAACCCCAAAAACAAAAGGTATCCACTCATTTGAGTGGTGTACAAAATTTAACTTATTTTTTAGTATTTAAAGCTTTAACCCCTTAATTTTCTACCCCTTGATTTCAACTCCAAAATATAAAACTTTTCAATCCTTTGTAACAAGTTAATGTAGCTTACAAACAAGGCAAAGCACTGAAAATGCTTAGACGGGTTACTAACCCCATAAACACAATAGGTTTGGTCCTGGCCTTATAATTAGTTGGAGGTAAAATTACACATGCAAGACTCCCCACACCAGTGTAAAATCCCTTAGAACTAAACAATTAACCTAAGGAAAAGATATCAAGCACATACACCATAGCTCAAGACATCTTGCCAAGTAGCCAAGAAGAGACTTGATACCCTATGAGAATATATAGGGGGACGTAATCCCCCTCAGGAACAGTCATAGGGGAGGGGAATAATGGGAAAATGGGGGGGGGGGAATGGGAGGATACAAGGGATGGGATAAACATTGAGACGTAACAAGAATAAATTAATAAAAAAAAAAAAAAGACATCTTGCCAAGCCATGCCCCCACGGGAAACAGCAGTGATAAAAATTAAGCAATGAACGAAAGTTTGACTTAGTTATACCTCTAAGGGTTGGTAAATTTCGTGCCAGCCACCGCGGTCATACGATTAACCCAAACTAATTATTTCTCGGCGTAAAAAGTGTGATTTTTTTTCCTAATAAATAGAATTAAAAACTAACCTATATGTGAAAATTCATTGTTAGTTATAAATACAGCTACGAAAGTGATGCTAATAATATTAAACACGATAGTTAAGACCCAAACTGGGATTAGATACCCCACTATGCTTAGCCCTAAACTTAAACAACTTATAACAAAATTGTTTGCCAGAGAACTACTAGCTATAGCTTAAAACTCAAAGGACTTGGCGGTACTTTATATCCATCTAGAGGAGCCTGTTCTATAATCGATACACCCTGTTATACCTCACCACCCCTTGCTAATTCAGCCTATATACCGCCATCTTCAGCAAACCCTAAAAAGGTCTCAAAGTAAGCAAGAGTAAAAACATAAAAACGTTAGGTCAAGGTATAGCCTATGAGGTGGAAAGTAATGGGCTACATTTTCTTAAAAAGAACACACAAAACCCTTTATGAAACTAAAGGATTAAGGAGGATTTAGTAGTAAATTAAGAATAGAGAGCTTAATTGAATAGAGCAATGAAGTGCGCGCACACCGCCCGTCGCCCTCCTCAAACTGATCTTCAGGTAAAAATAAATAAAACCATACCAACTAGATCATAAGAGGAGATAAGTCGTAACAAGGTAAGTGTGCTTGGAATAATCACAGTGTAGCTTAACTAAAGCATCTGGCCTACACCCAGAAGAATCCATTACAATGGACACTTTGAACTAAAACTAGCCCTAACTAAACTTATGATAAACAATTATACAAAATTAACCAAAACATTTAACCTAATAATAGTATTGGAGAAAGAAAATTATCTCAGAAGCTATAGAAATAGTACCGCAAGGGAAAGATGAAAGAACGTATTAATAGTATAAAAAAGCAAAGATTAAACCTTGTACCTTTTGCATAACGAATTAACTAGTGCAAAGCTAGCTAAGAGGACTAAGCTAGAAGACCCGAAACCAAACGAGCTACCTAAGAACAACCTTATGGGTGAACCCGTCTGTGTGGCAAAACAGTGGGATGATTCATAGGTAGAGGTGAAATGCCTACCGAGCTTGGTGATAGCTGGTTGCCCAATAAGGAATTTCAGTTCCACTTTAAGTTTACCAAAAGAACTTTTAATCTAAATGTAAGCTTAAAACATAGCCAAAAGAGGAACAGCTCTTTTGGAAGGGAAACAACCTTTCATAGTGAGTCAACAACATTAAGGACAAACCATCGTTGGCCTAAAAGCAGCCATCAATTAAGAAAGCGTTCAAGCTCAACATTACTCCTTGTAGTAATCCCCAAAGTAATAATGAACTCCTACCATTAACAATTGGGCTACTCTATCGTACAATAGATGAAATAATGTTAACATGAGTAACAAGAATATAATTCTCCTGGCATAAACTTATAACAACCCGGATATCCATTGTTAGTTAACATATACTTATACTTAAACCCCCTATAAATACACCTAATAATAACATGTTAACCCAACACAGGAATGCCACAAGGAAAGATTAAAAGAAATAAAAGGAACTCGGCAAACTCGAGCCTCGCCAGTGCAGACAAGGCCAGAAATTCCATCAGGCAATGAGACAGAGATATTATCTGCCTCGACAGACAGAGGGGATTCCACCAATAGATCTCTTGCGCTCACCTCAGTCTCGCTGCCCTCTTTTCTGGCTACTGACTCTGCAGCCAAGACCAGTTGAGAGACCTGCTGAGCGCCTCGTGCTCCCACATGAAGCTGGATATGCTTGATGTTTTTAGCTAGAACAAAGTACACGCAAACTCCTAACAAAGCATGGATAACACACGGCCATGCCCACGGGCATATGCCAAAGAGTGAGAGAGCAGTGAGTGGCTGTCTGAATCACAAAAGCACTCACAGTCAGGAAGGAAAATAAGACACAGTTATACTATTAAACACGAGACCAGTTCTAGTTGCCGGTTGCTAAAGACAAATGGATCACTCCATTTACTAAAGGCCTCTCATTGATCCCCTCTCTTCAAATGTGGAACCTGAAATGTGTCCAGATGTCACCAAGTATCTCCTGGAGACAAGATTATCTTTTGCTGAGTACCATTCAGGACATAAGTTGCTAACAGAGAGAGGTCTTAGAGACCGGTGGGAGTGTCATCTAGGCCACGACAGTGGGTTGTCCAGGCTGAGTCTGGGCCAGCTTCCATGTACCCATCACCATTTTGTGATACAGGTTCTGTAAAAGGAACTGTAACATGGGACCCACCCCCTTGCCAGAGTCCACTTCATCTTACTTGCACCTGATTTTTCCTCAGCTTGGAGTTTGTCACCCGCATCTGTTCGGTCCTGGCTCCTCGTTACCTGTATCTTCACTCACTAGACCCAATGCTCCCTTGCTGAGTTGGCTGTAAAGTCACTCCCACCTGTCACTCATGTTCATCCTGTAACAGCATGACTCTCCTTCTTCCATGCAGAACACAAGTCCCCAGGCCCATTCACAAACCACCAACGAGTATCTGTCAACAACTTGATGGTTGAGGTGGGTGGAACTGAAAACACTGGTGGTCCCCAAAGGAGGCTGAGGGCATTTCCCCACTAGAGAAGTAGAGCTAGGAAGCCACTGGGTTTTTGTTTTGCCTCAAGAGGTGTGGTCGACATTATATAAACCAGAGGTAGATGGGGTTTGCGTACATTCAAGAAAAACCTGAACTCATAATCATGCTTTCCCTGTGTTTTGAACTTAGTGAAGGGTGTCTGGGTGCACACAGGCATGATGCAGAGAAACAGCTCTGTACTGAGCAAGCTGAAGACTGACTAAATAAAGCAGGAAGACACCTAGAGGGATGACCCCGGGATCAGAATAAAACTTGCCCCTTACTCACCATGTCCTTGAGGTTTACTGTGCCCCCAAGATGTCTTACCTATGGCAAAGCCCTCATTCCACGAAGTTTGGTGGACTTCTTTATCTATGCCATTGGTGGCTAAAAGTATCTGGCAAGACTGAGCAGGACTGCATTGACTGGTCAAAGATGGTTTCAAAGTAGTGGGTCTTAAGAGAAAGAAATAAAGGGTCCCTGAATGGAGGACAGAAAAAGGCAACAGACGGTAAGCAAAGAATTCAGATGAAAAAAGGAGAAGATCTGGAAGGGAAGTGTCCTCACTTGTCATTTTTTCAAGAAGCTCCCTCTTTTAAACATTATTGTTTTATGTGTATGCATGCCTTGTCTACATGTATGCATATATGTGTACCACATAATGCAGTTCCAGTGAAGGCCAGAAGAAGGCGCTGGATCCCCTGTAACTAGCTTGAAGAATGGCTGTGAGCTGCCATGGGAGTGCTGGGAACCAAACCAGTTCCTCTGCAGGATAAAGTGCTCTTTATCACTGAAGCATCTCTCCAGGAGGTGGTTCAAAAGACTGCTTTTTAATGACACATCTAAAGCACAGTCACAAAAATAGCAGAAAGTGGGCATTCAGAAGGGAAGCCTGGAGTTGAATGGGTATGGGGTTAAGAGCGGAGGATTAAGAAAAGACATTTGAATGAGTCCAGGAAAAAAAAAAAAAGACGATTTGAAATCATCTAAATACAAAGACATTTTAGACAAAATAACTCATTATCCTTTTCTGTACTTTGCCTTGAAACTTAGTCAGAAAAAAATAATAATAATTTCAAGGTTTTTTCCTTTGTTTTCTCTTTCATAAAATCATGTGTTGTGACCCAGAACAGTTGTGTTCATATACCAACTCATTTAGGAGGGAATAAAGAAGCTGTTAGCTTAATTTGATTGAGTAATCAGCTTAATGAACTGGTTAGAAGCCTTTTAATGATGATGCTGAAAGTAATTTCTCAATCTTTGGAAACCATTAGGAAATAAAAACAACACAGTATTAGACGTTCCTACTCAGGAGTTTGGGCAGCCCAGCTCTTCTTCATTGGTAGCTATCCCCTGCTAATCTGTGATCCCATCAGTCATGTGATCATCCAGTCTGAATACCCTGTTTCATGCAAATGTAATCCTTCCTTTTCTTGACCCACCCTGGGTCAATTAAAATATTTTTAAGGGTGCTTAAAATGTGAAGGCTGGGCCACTGCAGCCAGAAAAGCAGGTAGGCTAACTACAGAGCTTCACCCTCCCTCCTCTCCTCCAAATACAATCCCCACCTCCCCAACCCCCCCCACTCACCACCCCCCACCTCCCCACCACCACCACCACCCCATCCCACTCCCAGCTCTGTAATAGACCACCTACTGCACCCTTTCCTTCCTCTCTGTCCTCATCTCCAGCTCCAACAGATCCCATAGACCTTCTCCTCCAACCTTCTTTTCCTTCATTTTCCCAGCCCCCAACACCGGCAGGCATTCCCTGGGAATCCACCAGCCAAGCCTGCCAGAGAAGAAAGTGGGCCAACTAAGCAGCAGATGAGCTTCAAATCTTCACTCTTCCTCCAAATTCCCGAGTCTGATCCCCCGACGCCTGTAACAGACTGCTGGTTGTGGCCTCTCCTCACTGTCAGCCCCCATCCCCAGAAGACCAAGTAGATCCTTTGAACACCCTGTTTTCCTCCTTCCACTGTACCCCCATAGCCACCTGCCCAGCCCAGCCCCATTCCTAAGTGGCAGCTCCCAATACCTAAAAGCACATTTAACATGAAACCACTGATAGCCACATGTAATAGGATTCCAGACTTCCCATCACACCCTCCTAAGAACCAGGCAACAGAAACCAAGGGACTAAACACCCACCCACAAAGGCAAGACCAGTTATTAGCATCTAGAATAACAATCATCCCAAAACCAGATGTCTAGGTGACAGCATAAAAACACAGTAAATAGCAGCCAGGACAATATGACCCCACTGGAGGCCAGCAACTTTACCATAGTAGGCCCTGAGAATTGCAACATAGCTGAAAGCATAAGGCAAAGACCTTAAGATAACTTTTATAAATATAACAGAGGTCCTTGAAGAGGAAACTAATAAATTCCTTAAATAAATCTACAAAAATACAAACAGTGGAAGGAAATCAACAAAACAGTTCAAGATCTGAACGTGGCAAAAGAATCAACAAAGAAAACCCAAACTGAGGGAAATCTGGAAATGAAAAGTTTAAGAACTCAAACAGGATCCTCAGAGATAAGAAATAGAAGAGAGTATCCCTGAAACTTAAAACAGAAGAGAATAAATGGATACCTTAGTCAAATAAAATGTTAAATCTAAAAAAAAAAAAAATCCAAGCATATAATACCCAGGAAATCTGGGACATTATGAAAAGACCAAATCTAAGAAAAATAGAAATAGAGGAAGAAAAAGAAAAATATTTTCTGTGCCAGATCACAGAAAATATTTCAAAAAATATTATTATTTCAAAAAAATAATAGAAGAAAATTTCCCTAACCTAAACAAGCAGATGCCTATCAAGGTACAAGAAGCATACAAAATACCAAATAGACTGAACCAGAAAAAAAATCCTTCTCAGCACAAAGTAATTAAAACACTAAACATACAGAACCAAGAAAGAATATTAAAAGCTGCAAAGGGAAAAGAACAAGTAACATATAAAGGCAGACTTACTAGAGTAACACATGACTTCCCAATGGAGTCTCTGAAAGTCAGATGGGTTGGGATAGAGGCTCCATAAATGCTAAGAGACCACAGAGGTCAGTCCAGACTACCATACTCAGTAAAGCTTTTTTCAAAAGACATTGCATGATACAACCAAACTTAAGTAATAACTATCTACAAATTCACCCCTGCAGAAGGCTCTAGAAAGAAACCTCCAATCTGAAGAGATAAACCATACTCAGAAAAACACAAAGAATAAGTAATCCCAGGTCAGCAAATCAAAAGAGGGGGAAACACGGACAAATACAAACACACACACACACAAAAAAAAAAAAAATAAATAACAGCAATCAACAAACACCACTCATTGATCTCTCTCTCTCTCTCTCTCTCTCTCTCTCTCTCTCTCAAAATTAATGGCCCCGATTCTCCAATAAAAAGACATGAACTAACAAAATGGATTAAAATCTATCCATCTGCTGCATCCAAAAAGCTTGCCTTAACACCAAGAATAGCCTCACTTCATGATAAAAGGATGGGGAAAAATACTCCAAGAAAATGGACCTTAGAATCACGTTCATGTAGCCATTCCAATATCTGGCAAAATAGACTTCAAATAAGCATTAATCAGAAGAGATAGGGAAGAGCATTACATACTCATCAAAGGAAAATTCCACCAAGATGACATTTCAGTTCTTAACATCTATGCCCCAAACACAAGAGCACCCAAGTTCATAAAAAGAAACACTATTACACCCGGGCGGTGGTGGCACAGGCCTATAATCCTAGCACTCGGGGAGGCAGAGGCAGGCAGATCGCTGTGAATTTGAGGCCAGACTGGTCTACAAAGTGAGTCCAGGACAGCCAAGGCTACACAGGGAAACCCTGTCTCTAAAAAAAGAAAGAAAAAAGAAACACTACTCCAGCATAAACCACATATTGACCCTCACATACTTCAATCCCCGACTCTTGCCAATAGACAGGTCACCTAGACAAAAACTAAACAGGAAAATGCTGGAGCTAACAGACATAAGCCAAATGGACCTAACAGATATTTACAGAACATTTCACCCAAACACAAAAGGATATTCCTTTTCCTCTGCACCTCATAGAACTTTCTCCAAAACTAACCACATACTTAGACACAAAGCAAATCTCAACAGACACGAGAAAATTAAAATAACTCTCTGCACGCTATCTGACCACCACAGGTTAAAGCTGGACAGCAACAATGTCTTACAAACCCATGGAACCTGAACAACTCACTACTGAATGAAAAAAGATCGGTCAAGTCAGAAATTAAAGACTTTGTAAAATTAAATGAAACACCCAAACCTATGGAACATAATGAAGGCGGCTCTAAGAGGCATGTTCATAGCTCTAAGTGCCTAAAAAAAAAAAAAGGAAAAACAAAAACAAACCGGAGTGATGTCACACTAGCAACTTAACAGCACCCCTAAGAGTTCTAAACAAAAAGGAGAAATCACAACCAAAATGAGTAGACAGCAAGAAATAATCAAACCTGGAGATGAAATCAATAAAATAGAAGCAAATATATACATAGGTACATGTATACATACACTCTGTGTGTGTGTGTGTGTGTGTGTGTGTGTGTGTGTGTGTGTGTGTGTAATCAATGAAGCAACGAGAAGAGTTGTTCTTTAAGAAAATCAATGATTGAGGAAGCCTTATCCAATTTAACAAAAAAGCAGAAAAGGAATATCTAAGTTAACAAAACAGAGATGAAAAAGGGGATAAACCAACAGACACTAAAGAAATTTAGAGAATCATAAGAACATAGTTTTAAAACCTGTACATTTCACTGATGAGTAAGGATGTTGAACATCTATTTTGTTAACTTAAGTTCAATATCCTTACTCATCAGTGAAATATAAATAAAAACTACTTTGAGAGTTTATCTTACACCTGTCAGAATAGCTAAGATTGACAAAAAACAAGTAACAGCTTGTGCCGTTAAGGATGTGGAGTAAGGGGAACATTTATCCATTGCTAGCGGAAGTGCGAATTCACACACAGCCACTGTGGACATCAGTGTGGCTCTTTCTGAGAAAGATGGGAATCAATCTGCCTCTGGATCCACTCTTGGGCACATACCCAAAGAATACGTCACCCTACAACAAGAACGTGTGCTCAACCATGTTCATTGCTGCTCTATACACACAAGCCAGAAATTGGAGTCCTAAGGCTGAAAGAAGAAGTGGACACACATCTCCATCCCTAATCCTGAAGCTATCTCCAAATGATATGCACTGGCAAATGAACACGTGGTTTACTCTCAGGAAGTCTCAGTGGGGAAGCAAATGACTCTTAAGGGTAGGCTGCATGCCCTGCAGTGGAAGAAAAAACTCAATGGCATCTTTGGAGGTTCCTTGTCTCATAATGTGACATAAGGGTCTCTCTCTTTTACCCTACAGGTTCTTTAGAGATAGATAGATAGATAGATAGATAGATAGATAGATAGATAGATAGATAGATAATGTCTTTCTTGCCTTTTTTCCTTCTGTTGTTTTGTCCTATTCCATTGTATTGGTTATTGTTTTATCTTATTATATTTTCTCTTATTTTATTATCATCATCCCCTAGAAGTCTGTTTGTTTTCTAATGAGAGACAGAAACTGGGTGGATTCAGATGGAAAGGGAAGTGGGGAGCAACTGGGACAAGTAGAGAGAGGGGAAACCATTATAAGGTATAGTATGTGAAAAAAAACTATTTTTAATAAAAGGAAAAAAACCTGGCACTTGAATGAAAAAAGAGTCCTTGAGCCTAACTCAAAATCATCTGAGTTGCCTTCTGTGTCACACAGAGGAGCCTTTCTACAACAGAACAAAGCTCTTCACACAAGCCAAGAAGCATGAAGGAGGGGAGGGGGAGTGCTGATATCCTTTGAGCCTGTGAACCTGGCTGCTCTCAATGATGGGAGCAAATACACTGCCTCCTTTGCCTATGCTACTTTCAGATGCATTTTCAACTCTCAGCACCAAGGGCCTCCTATACATCCATCAGGGGCCAGCCAGGAACTGTATAACTAAGAAAAAAAAAAGCTGTTGTTTGAATTCTTACCACCTACTTCTGTGTCTAGCAACTGGTTCCAAGCTGGTTTAAACAAGCTCAAAGTCTGAGGCTGGAGAGATTGCTCAGTGGTTAAGAGCACTTGCTGCTGTTGTTACCAACCTGCCCCGCTGGCGTGGTGTCCACTCCGAGTCATAAACAGTTGAGAGTTGTCTAGACACAGTTACAGAAGCGATAAGAGAGTCCTTCTCAGTTCCTTTCTGTCTATTAAATTTAATTTTCTTCAACCGGGGGCATAAAAGCTTATTAGACAGGGTTTCTCCCTCAGTCTTCTTTCTCTGTGAATCTTTTGGAGTGTTGTCTGTTTCTGTCGTTTCAGCAGAGCCCAGACACCTGCAGTTGACTATCAACTTTGCGTTAACCACTTTCCCCACCTTTGATGAAAAGACACATTAAATGCATAAATACCACAAGGACTCAAGCTGAACAGACACACACAAGACAGGAAGAGAACAAATAATGCAACCAAACTGTGCAGGCATGAGCAGCCTCTAGCATATTGGCTCTCAGAAGCCCCTAGAAACCCTGAACCTTATGTTAGCTCATCTAGAAGACACCCCTTTCCACATCTGATCCCCAGGATGATGCTTGCTCTTCTCTGAGAATCTGTCACTCAGAAACAAAGCCTTTTCATAACTGTTATCAGTCTGGGTCCTTCCAACGTCCAAGTGGCAGACAATAGTGATTGTATCTTCCATTACATAAATTAAGACCAAGATTTACGAAGGACAAGACACTTTCTAGAAGTCACATGGGTGAAAGTGGATACATTTAGACTGGAGCATGAGAGTCCTAACTCATGAACTCTACATGACCTCTACCATCTGTCTAGTGAGAGTGTCAAGTGGCTGCTGGGCATGTGACACCCTCACAGAGGAAAAATGAAAAACACTCTCAGGTAGGACTTGATGTAACTGACCAAGAGCTGACCCTACAAAAATATTTTTAATAACAAGGGTTGAGAAAATGGTTCAGTCGGTGAGTTCTTGCCATGAAACATGAAAGCCTGCTTTCCATCCCCAAACCATGTAAAATGTAAGCATAACAGCACATACCTGTAAACCCAGCACTGGTGGGCAGAGTCAGGGGAATCCCTAGGGCTCCCTAGCCAGCTGTGTTGGCCAAGTCAATGAGCTCCAGGTTAAGTAAGAGAAAATTAGGGTGGAGAGGGATGGGGAAGACAGATGTTGATCTCGGGTCCTCAATGGCAAAAGTGCACGCACAGAAAGAGACAGACAGACAGAGACAGAGACACAGAGAGAGAGAAAGAGAGAGACAGAGACAGAGAGAGACAGAGAAACAGAGAAAGACAGAGACTCAGAATATTGACTTTATAAACTAACATCTGAGACTTTTTTTGGATGTGTGACTTTTCAGTAGAAATCACTCAACCTCCTCTCTTTTCTCCAACATCCACTGAAGAAAGGGTTGTTGCAGCCAGGTGTTGTGCCACACGCCTATAATCCCAGCACTCAGAGAGACAGAAGCAGGTGGATCACTGTGAGTTTGAGGCCAACCTGGTCTAGAAAGTGAGTCCGGGACAGCCAGGGCTACACAGAGAAACCTTGACTCAAAAAACAAAAGGAGGAGGAGGAGGGAAAGAATGAGAGAGAGAAAGAAAGAAAGAAGAGAAAAGAAAGAAAGAAAGAAAGAAAGAAAGAAAGAGAGAAAGGGAGAAAAGAAGGAAGGAAAAAAGAAAGTGTTGTTGCAGAGCCTCCTTGCTAATTGTTTCTGTACACACAACCTCACTTATGCCTCAAAATAAGTCTCCAAGGTCACAGAAACAGCCCTAACCTATCCATTTTATAGAACAACAACAACAAAGGATCAGGGAAATCCAGTGAGTTGCCCAAGGCCAAGCCAGGTCTTTTAATGACAGCATGGAAACCTTTACCTCCCACTGTCTCACCATCCTCACGCACATTCCTCTCAGTAAATTAACAAATTGATAATGGATGACTCCACTCAGGCCTAGCTCTCCCGAGGACCATGCTCTCAGATTCTGTGTGTCCCTTCACCTTTGTCCTTGTCATAGAAAAATCGAGACTTATGAAAAGGTCAGATCTGTGGCGACCTTTCTTCCCACAGCCCCAAGCTTCCAGTTTAGCCTCTCCCCTACCCCAAGGCCATCTTCCACCTGCATTCTTGACTCTGTTCTTTTCTCTCCGATGCTGCCATTTGCTCATTTCTCACCAGCTGGCATTCTGCACACGTTCATGCTTCCCATGACCTTACCGCCCCCCATACTTACCCCCCCCCCCCCCCCGCTGCACCTCTGCTATCTGCCTCTTGAACAGCCTCTGCCCATCCCTCTCTTTCCCAGTCTTTCCCAGCACAGGACCAGTAGTGGGCAAGGGGCCTATTTGGATTCCAGTCAGAAGATTGTGGGCAGGCCTGACCGCTCCATGGGCCCCAGCTCCACAGAGCATCTTCTGCCTGTGATAATCTTATTATGAAGATGCAGGCAGCCCTGTGCCAAGGAAGGGAAAGTGGTCAATCATAGGATTATCATTTTCTACCCACAGGATCTGGGACTCCCACAACTGTGACACCTTGAGGGCTGGGCAGAATGGTAGCCTTGTCACGCAAGCTTTTTTCTTGCATTCTTCCAGGGTGTGGACACTCACCACCTCCTCTCGGTACCTGCATCAGTTAATCATAAAGAGAATCCCACACAGGTTAACCTGACCCAGATGCATCAGGCTGGCGATGAAAGCCAGCCACCATGCACCTCCATGTCAGCCCTTCACCCTCAAGGCAAGAAGAAAGGCAGCAGCCAACATTTAATGGTGTGGTGTTGATTTGACATCACAAACTCACTTTATCCTTTCCAGGAGTCCAGTGCTAGAAAGAGACTGATTATTCTCAGATTATAAATGAGGAACTTAGGAACAGTCATAGGGGAGGGGAATAATGGGAAAATGGGGGGGGGGGAGGAATGGGAGGATACAAGGGATGGGATAAACATTGAGATGTAACAAGAATAAAATAATAAAAAAAAATAATAATTAAAAAAAAAAAAAAGGGAAAAAAAAATAAATAAATGAGGAACTTGGAGTCTAAAGGAAAGAAGTCATTTGTCCAAGGCATAAAACTATAAAAAGGGAGAGTCAAACTCTGGATCTAAATCTTATATCCATGGCCTGACCATCTACACTGTAGCTAGAGATGTCACTGGAGTATTTAGGGCAAAAGCTTAGGCTCCAGCACACGCAATATTCAACTAAAAACATGAGTCATGTTCAAAGCAAAGAGCAATTTAAAACTGTAACATCACACCTACGTCAAAGGGATGACCCAAGGACTACCAGCATGCAAAGTGTGTAACACAAGGCTGACCCACTCTAGCAGCCAAGATGATGAAGCCACCTCCGATAACCTTTGTGACACTTTTTCTATGGAGCTAGACAGACTTTTAAGAACATCTCCCAATTTTTTTTACAACTTTACTGTTCTTCATTTGGCCATCCTGGGGGGTTAAAAAAAAACAAGAAATTCCTAGTTCTGGCTTTGTGTAAGTCATTCATTCAGAACTAGAGAAGAAGGCCCCAAAGGAGTAGGGTATAGCTAATATTACCAGCCACGTGTGTGATGGAGGCTTCTCTGACGTCTGTTTCCAAGACCCAAGATCTGTCTTGGTCGCTTTGTGTTGTTGCTGTTGTTGTTGATGATGATGATGATGATGTTATTGGTTGCTTTGTTTTGTTTTGGGGTTTGTGGCCTACTCTCCGTCGTTTTTGAGACAGCCTCTGATGGATCCCAGCTTGACTTCTAACTCATTATGTAGTCAAAGGTGACGCTGAACTTCTGATCCTCCTGTGTGTGCCACCATGACCCTTTGATCCAGCATTGGGGATCAAAGCTGAGCCACCCGCATGCTAAGCAGGCACTCTGTCAACTGAACACAACCACAGCTCTTGCTTTTGAGACAGAAGCTCACTCCAGAACTCACTATGTAACCCAGGCTGGCCTCAAGCTTTTGCCTATCCTCTGCCTCAGCCTCTCAAGTGCTGGGATTCAGGCTCCAAGCATGAATATCTTTTACGAGTCTCTCTGGATGAGCGGCATCCAGGCACATGACATCGCTTGCCCGCTCTACCCTCATCCTCAAAGCAGTTATGAGTTTACCTAGAGCAGAGGTGGGGAGACAGTGATGCCATTTCTCAATGGGAACAGTCAGAGAATTTGCAGGCAAATTTTAAAATGTCATGACAACGTCTTTGTGTGGGACTTCACCAGCCTAAGAGACCCTTAAACTCCTCAAAGTTGAGGTCTGGTCTTCCTGACATCACCTCCTCAGCTACAGGGACTCCAATTAAATACGATGAGCATTTTCCTCTGAACCTGAGGTGTGGGTGGCTCCCTGCAGGGGTCTGACCAGGCCTGGTGGCTGCTTAGTTCCATGACCCTGTTTATCACCTTCACTCACCCCTCTTTTTCCCTCAGTCTCCTTATCTACCTCCCTACTAAGACCTGTCAGTTCTGGAGCCACTTCTCACCCTTGGTGATGAGAGCCCCATCAGAGCCATCAGCCTCCTCTAGCATCTCGTCTCCCTGGTGTCTGCTGTGATGACAGAATGTAAGTTTGGAACTCCTGGCAGTATGGTAGATGGTGCCTGGTCCTGTCTGCTATCACACTGGTTCATTTCTGCCTTCCTCACAAATGCCCTCCAGCCTCGCTAGTCTCTTTTTCCTTCCTCCAACAAATTAAGCCTTTCCCACCTCCAGGCCTTTGCACACATGGCCTTCTTTCTAGAATGCCCTTTCCTCAATGGTGTGTGTGTCTGTGTGTCTGTGTGTCTGTGTGTGTGTGTGTGTGTGTGCATCAGTGTGTATATATGTCTGTGTGTCTGTGTATCTGTGTGTCTCTGTGTACGTGCCTGTGTGTCTGTGTGTGTATCTGTGTGTGTCAGTGTATGTATATGTCTGTGTGTGTCTGTGTATCTGTGTGTCTGTGTGTGTGTCTGTGTGTGTCAGTGTGTATGTGTGTCTGTGTCTGTGTCTGTGTGTGTGTGTGTATAGACATGTGTCTACAAAGAGCATGTTTCTCAGAGTCTTATTTCTTTGACCCAGGGTCTCTCATTAGCCTGGAATTCACCAAGCAGGCCAAGTTGCCTGGCCGGTGAACCCCAGAGATCCACTTGCCTACACTTTCTCTTTCATAGCTAGGAGTATAAATGCACCCCGCCACACCCAGCATTAAGTGCAAATCAAACTCAGGTCCTCAGGCTTGCAAGGCAGGCCCTATACCAAGAGGCACACAACACACACACACACACACACACACACACACACACACACACACACACACACCAGCCACCATAGCTACTCTGCGCAGCTACTCAACAAGATCTCCCTGAGCTGCTCACCAGAAGATACGCTGTTCCTTTCTCAGTGCCCCACCCTCCATGACAGCCTGCAATGGCCATGACTTATTTCATCTTTGTGATGATCTTGTGAGGTGCACAGAGACCTCATCTCTTTTGTTGACAGCTCTGCCCTCTGCACCTGGAGTCGCCTCTTGGCCCATGGGCTGGGCTCAGCACATATCTGCTAAATGAATGAACCATATGCTACACGGCTTAGCTTCTGGGAGCAGAAGAAAGCGAGTCCAGAACTTTATTTACTCTTAAAAAGAAAATTACAGCCGTTCCCCACGCTTGCTGGTAATCTTCCTGTCCACACAGGCTGTGATTTATGAAATAGAATACAAAGAATATTAGAGCTTTGAGAAGGCCCTATGAGATCATTTAATTTCTCATTTTGTAAATGAGAAAACTGGAACTCAGAGAGGCTCTGGGACTTTTACTCACAACCATATCCACTTCCTCATAACAGAATTGCTTTGTGTTTAATCTCTCTAATTAAACAAGCAATTGTCCATTGAAACAATGAAATCTACGCAGAGAAATGCCTCATCGAGATTCCAAGGCCTCTGCCCTTGCTTCTTAATCCACGAAGGCCCAGGGGTACCACTTTGTGTATGTTTTTAAATACATGTGTGTATGTGTAGTTTCACTAAACATGGATTGTCTTGAAAATCCATAACTCATGTTGACCTAGAAGCTAAGGCTTCTTTAAAATGGATTTTTGAAATCCTGCCAGTCACGATAGGTCAGGACAAAGGATGCCACTAGGTACTCTCTGTTAACAGTAAGAAGGCCCGGGTGGCTGGAGAGATGGCGGGGCAGTTACAAACACTTCTTGCTCTTGCAGAGGACCGGGGCTCAACCTCTAGAACTCACTTACCCTGTGACTCCAACCTCAAGAAAATCCAACACAATCTTGTGGCCTCTGCAGTCACCTGCATGAGTGTTGTACACATGTACACATGCAGGCACATGCATGCACAAATAAAATAAATGACTTTTTGGGGGGAGAGGGGTTGGTTGGGTTTTGGTTTTGGTTTTGGTTTTGGTTTTTTTTGGGGGGTTGTTTTGTTTTGTTTTGGTTTTTGGTTTTTCAAGACAGGGTTTCTCTGTGTAGCCTTGGCTGTCCTAGACTCACTTTTTAGACCAGGCTGGCCTCGAACTCACAGCGATCCTCCTGCATCTGCCTCCCAAGTACTGGGATTAAAGGCATGTGCCACCATGCCCGGCAAAAATAAATGGCCTTTTAAAAAGAAAAAAGAAAAGGAAAAATACCCATAATGCAGTTGGCTGGCTCTGAAAGAAATGCTCAGGCTGCCAGGAGACACCAGTGATGCCAACTGGACAGGATGCTCAGCACAGCCTCAGGAGAAGCCCTCTCTGAAGATGCTAGAGGAGAGCACTGTGGAAGAAGCCACCAAAGCTGGGGATAGAGCCATCCGTGGTGATGGTGGTGGGGGAAGATGATAGCTTTCAGGCTGGAATAGGTGACTGGGGGTACTGAGGGGCAGGACGCAGGTCTAGAGTACAGTGACCAAACAGAGATGAGATCAGAAAAGAGGGTGGTGTAGGAATGGTACAGAGGCACCCTGAAGCACCCAGATAAAGTGCAAGGAAGTGATGTGAAACGCATCTCTACTCCCTGTCCACAGCACAGAATGAGGCTGACTCCCCGCGTGTCCTCAGGGGCCACAGATCCAACCACATGATCACACAGAACCTGGTACCTGGTAAAAGGGAGGAGGGAGAGGGCCATTCCACAGTTTTCCGTAGTTCGCAGCCAACTTAGTCAACAGATACATGAACGGAAAACTCAGGTGACAGGAAGGGCCTCGTGGAAAACAAGGGAAGGCAACCTGAAGAGCTGAGCAAGGAACCTCAGTGGAGGTAGGAGAATGAGTCGGCCCTTGAAGCTGTTGGTTGGCTGGTGTGGTGTGGGAGGACCCACAGAGTGAAAAGCCACAGAGTAAGACAGAGACTGTGCGCTAGCACCTAGCAGGGAGGGGTAGTGAGCCAGCAAGAGAGAGTGAGAAACCAAGTGTGAAAAGAGAGGCTAGTAAGCCTAAGCCAGACACCAGGAGGGCTGCGACTGCCTGCCTCTGCTTCTGGCTCCTGCGCTGGCAGCAGAGGGTATTCACAAAGGACCAGCGGCCTCACTGGTGTGAATCTCAATGCCCACCCGGCAGCAGCTGGAGCAGGGCAAACCCTTCCAACCTAGTCACGATCTCCTCCTTAGAAAACTGACAAAGTATCTGCTATGCTTTGAATGTGAAACATACACCATAGTTTGAACATTTGGTCCCCAGTCAGTGGCCTGTGGAAGTTTTGGAAGGTGGAGCCTGGCTGAAGGAAATGGGCTGGGAGGCGGAGGGTGCTGGTCCCATTTTCTGGCAACTTAGGACAAACTGGGACCAGGAAATGAACTGTATCACTTTTTACATTGTGAACCAGAATAAACCTTTTTCTCGCGTAAGTTGCTTCTGTCAGGTAATTTGTTATAGCAAACGCAGAGGCTACCCATAGGGGATGTTTGAGGATGAAGTAAGATGCCAAGCACTGATTCAGTCCAGGGTATAGTAAATGCTCAATAAATCTTGGTGACTTTTAACATTAATAGAAGATGCCTGCGGAGGGGAGGTGTACAGAGCCATGTTTCAGAAGCTCCTGGTTTGAGTTGTGAGGAGAGCAGACAGGAGGTCACAGTGAGGACAGCACTAGGGAAGTCATATTTAAGTAACGTCTAGAGAACAGGAATCCTAAATGCCATTCAGCATAATTCTTTCTTTTTGCAGATAAGTAAGTGTGAGGTTGAGAAAGGCGTGTCCACTTGCTGAGGCCACTATGGGACGACTCCCCACCGACTGCTCTTTCTCTTGGACTCTGCCATATGACCTTTCCTGGGCTCACAAGCCATCAACCACCCGGGATCAGAGCGCCAGAATGGATGCTACACACTCACTTCAAGAGCTTTGAAACTTGGGATCCAAGCCAGACTAGAACAAAACGCCGTGCTGCTGACTCCAATGGAGCCTGAGTGATCGTTACGGAGCCATCTTTGCCCCCTAACCAAGCCAACATTTTCCAGCCTCGAAGTCTGAGATGGGTTTGTTGCTGAACTTGAGCTGTGTAGGGCAAATAGAGGGAACCGGCCCTGGACCTGCGACAGCTCATCCCTGTTTGATGCTAATTACACACGAATGCTTGAATTAAGAAGGCATCATTAAAAGTGCATTAGGTTTAATTATGCAGCCACGATAGGCAGGAAGAGGTGCAGCTTGATGCAGAATGCATAATTAGATGAGACCTAATCCATTAGATACTTATTTGTTAAGGAAATGTGTCTCATCTGTAAGTGTCACCATGGAGTGACTTGGAACCCATTCCCAAGGAGGCCATTTCTACCACCCACGATGCTCGCATTGATGCAGCCTGCAGTGACATTCCACGCTGCAAAGCTGCCAACTCCTGCAAAGGAACATGAGACAGGCTCCGGATTCCACATGAGAGGGCCTCAGGCTCCATCTGACCTCTGATTAGTATGACAAGAGCCCTGGGATAAAAGTCAAGAGTACTGGGTTCTGTCACCACCTTAACTACTTCCTAGCTGGGTGACATTTAGGCAAGTTCTTTATTCTATACATATTTTTTGGTTCCTGTGTCTATAAAATGATTTTAATCATTGAAATTATGTTATAGAGTTGAGGGGAGGTTAAATGATAAAAATCTACGTAACGTGCTTAGAGCAGTGACTCAGATGCCTATGGACTCAGAAAATGATAGTTCCTACTTTCTCTTCATCATCATCACCTTCATCATCATCACCACTTGCAGCAGCAGCTGCAGCAGCAGCAGCATTACACCACCAGCATCATTAACATCAACATCATTGTCACTATAATTATCACCATTGCCACCATCATCACCATCACTGTCACTGCTACCGTCTTAGTTACTTTCTATTGCTGTGATAAAACACTATGACCAAGGCCACTTATAAAAGGAAGAGTTTATTTGGTGCTTATGGTTCCAGAGGAATAGGAGTGCATTACTATCGTGGTGGGGAGCATGGCAGCTAGCAAAAATGAATGGCACTGGAGCATCAATTCAGAACTCACACCCTGATCCACAAACAGAAAACAGAGAGCACACTGGGAATGGTCCAACCCTTTTGAAACCTCAGGTGCACACCCAGTGACTTACCTCCTCTAACAAGGCCACACCTCCTAATCCTCCACCTCCACCTCCACCTCCACCAACTGGAGACCAAATATTTAAACATATGAGCCTACAGAGGCCATTCTAATTCAATCTACCAACCCCCATCACCAGCATCAACATCAACGTCATCATCATGACAACCATCTTCCCCATCAGTGTCAACATCGCCGTCATCGTTATGACCACCACATCACCATCATACACACACACACACACACACACACACACACACACACACACACACACTGGGCATTCAGTTTTTTAAAAGATGGTAGCACCTGCCTAAAGTTTTCTTTTGTCCCTATGTGCCCATTACACTCAGTAAAGAAGCTGTAGTCTAACGCTTTCTTTTAACTGTCTACCTCTATAAGCCATAGGATCTCCGTGTCATATCTGGTAAGGTCAGCATAACCTTCTGAGCATCCTGTATCACAGTATCAAAAGACCCACAGTGGGGCCAAACTCACACTCATCCTTCTGAGAGCCCTGCATCGTCTGGCAGGCTCGTTTTACTTATTTCTACCTCTGATTCAAATTGCTGAAAGGATTAAGAGAGATTGGGGATGAAAGGGACAGAGAATCCCACACAAAGTAAGTACCCAGGTCATTCTAGTATTACTGCTTAAAAAAAGAAAATCTTTGACGAGATGTGATCCAATCTCCTCATGCTACAGATGCTAAATCTGAGGTCCAAATAAATATTTATTCAAGTGCAAACACAAGGACCTGTGTTCAACTCCCAAACCTACGTTCAAGCAACAAAGACAGATATGGTGAAGTGAGCTTGTGACCCCAGCTATAGTGATGCTGCACTTCATGGATCCCTCGGGCTGGCTGGCTAACCAACCTAGCCTATTTAATGAGCTTCAAACCAATGAGAGGCCCTCACTCACAAAAACAAGGTGACCAGAAAGCACCTTGAGCACAACACCCAAGTTGTCCTCCAGCCTTGGCACACACACGCACACACATGTGTACTCTCACACAGAGATGCATGAAAATTAAAACTAAGCTATGTAAAGTATCCATTCATACATACGAATTTTTAAAGAGAAAGAGACAGTGAGACAGATAGCTGGGACAATAGCAAGACGCAGACGCCAGGGCAGACAGACAGCAGGTCTTGTTAATGGCAGCCACAGTTCTCAGAGGAAGCCCACACTGGAGCAGCCTGGCCTGTGAGCATAGGCCATGTTAATCAGAACTGTCTATAGGACTAGGCTGGCTGCCTGGCTTCATTCACAGATATTTACCTGACCAATGTCCTCTCATGCCATCCCGCCTTAACCACTAGTCTTTGTCCCAACCATTCAGCCAGACAACTGCAAAGTCAAAGCACTGACTGTTTTATAAGGTTTTATCATATATTAATTATATATTGTAATGAGCACAATAGTACTAAAGTATGTATATATAATACATTTTTATCATGGTTACCTCCATCACCCTCCCCTGCTCCCATTCCACATCTGCCTGTCATGTTCCTCTTCCCAATTAGTCCCTCTTCCACTTTCATGTCTTTTTTTTCCCCCCAATGAGTTTAAATGCTCCCTCAGGAACAGGCAAAAGTGAGCAGAAGCCGAAGGGGTTTAAGCCCTACGAAATAGGACCTGTCACCGTTCAGTTCCGCAGCTATTGTATTTCACCCTGAAGACCTGTTCTGGTCCACGGTCTAAGTAGCTTTGTAGATGGAGTTCAAGTGAGGACCTCCAGTCTCAGCCAAAGGAGCTGGCAAGGGCAGTTTAAGAGAAGGTTAAAGAAGTCTAAGGAGGAACAAAACTGCCCAGCTCTTTCAGGAAAAGTAGCTCAGAGTTCAGATTCCACTGAGCTGCATGAAGGACCTTGATAAACATCTCAGACTTTTTTTTTTTATATTTTTATTATTAAGTGTGTCTGTGTGTGTGTGTGTGTGTGTGTGTGTGTGTGTGCATGTAAATACAGTATCCACAAAGCTGGATAGACGAGAACATCAAATCCCTTGGAGATGAAATTTCGGGCAGTTGTGAGCAGTCTAACATGGGTGTTAGGAGACAAAAAGTCTTCTGGAAGAGCAGCAAAGCACCCTTAACTGCTGTGCCACATCTCCAGCCCTACATCTTAGATGTTGAAATGGGACACCCTAGAAGAGTTATGCCTTGGAAGAAAAAAAAAAAACACTCCCCAGACATAGATGACAATACACTGTTATAGAGGACGTCATATTGCTGGGATGCGGCACACGGATAAATCACATTGGATCTAGGCTGGAAGCTTCCATCCTTCTGGGTAGTGTTCATAGAGACAGAAGGTGCAATGCAGGATGCTGAAGAGAAAAGGCATCAACAACCTTTCTCAGTTGCAGATTCTGACTACTACAGTACTAACCTCCAGCAAGATCTTCTCACTGGTGGCACAATAGTTTTGGGGTGACCAACCATTTTATGCTTAGATTTTAAATCAATTCTAGAAGAAAAATAACTACTTACTACTGTAAACCTGGACAAAAAGCTATGGCTAAAGACGTCATAAGCTCCCAAGGGAATGACTACTAAAGTTAAGCTAAATATAGAGATAGCCAAACCACTCCCAGATATATTTACACCCTTAGACTAGATCAGCTATGCACCTTGGCCAGAGAAGCTTCCTTCTTTAAGATTTAATTTTTATTTTATTTGTGTGGTTTTTTTATACACATGAATGCAGAACCCAAAGAAGCCAGAAAAGGGAATCAGATGTCCTGGGACTGTTCTTACAGGCAGTTGTTAGCTGTTCCATGTGGATTCTGGGAACTGAACTTGGGTCCTTTGCAATAGCAGTATATGCTCCTAACTACTGAGCCATCTCTCCAGCCCTAAGAAGCATCTTTTTCAGTGGGCAATGGTTAATACAGACATTCACAACTTTGCAAAACGCGAAGAACATGTGGCTATTAAGTGCTTGGCCCTAAACAGGGCTGTGTCACCTACTCCAAGACCCAGAGAATACCATGGAAAACAGGGTAGATAGTCACAGCTACCTGCATACAACTTGTACAAAAAATAAAATGCAAAAGCATGAAAGGAGTCGCTGGGGAGAAGAATGGGGTCTAAACACGTGGGAGGGGGAGCAAAGAAGTAGCAAGGTGGATGTGTTTGCAATGTATCACATTCATGTATGAAACTGTCAACATTTAAATCAAAATGAAGAAAAGACCGCATCTTAAAGCAAAAGGTTCCCCCAGAGTCCTAAGAGTTAACCTAATACAGAATCGGCCCCCTCATAAGGAAGCCTTGAAAATGTCAGAGTGCCCCCCCCCCCAATAACTTAAACCTCTCCTAAAAACAAAGCAAACTTCTCTTCAGAGAAAAAAACAACAGGACCTACAAGTCTCGCTCCCAGGAAGCTAAGGCAAGAGGTTATCATGGGTTCAGGATAACCTTAGCTACCCTGGGAGACCATCCCTCAAAAAAAGATGAAAGATTTTGCCAGTGAGCGCAAACTCGGAGAACTGGAAGCCATCACTTGAGGAGCCACAAAAGGTTTCCCTTTGTGCCGCGGGGAAGTGGCGATGGGGCGCAGCATAACCCATAAGGAATGGCAGGTGGTGGGGCCTATGAATAGGCAAATTGTAATATCATTTGGGGGCTTGTTTTGGTTTTCTGTCTAATTTTGCATTTTGGAGCAAGGTCTCATGATGCTGTCCAGACTGACCTCATGACTCCCAAGCTCCAAGAGGACAAATGCTAGAATTATAAACATGCACCACAATTCTTGGCTCAAGAGGTTATTTTTAATTCCCTTTTCTTAAACACTTTTTTAAAAAGCCTTTCACTACTTAACTCAGAAATAATAAGCCACTGTGGAGTTTATAACGCATGTGACTAAAATATATGGCAAAAAAAAAAAAAAAAAAACCCACATATGATAAAAGTACGTAACACAAAGGGTAAGTGGATGATGCACACCTGCCACTCAACCTTGAGAGGTAAGAAGGGAGCACGGAGAGTTTAAGGCAAGCCTGGCCTATATATAAGACTCTGTCTCAAAAAGCCTGAAAGAAACGAAAAGATGGAAAGGACTAAAAATGGATGCGTATTCTTGGGAAGTTCCTATAGAGAGGCTGAAGCTGTTTAATTCCAATTTAAATTACACAGCACTGAGCTTTTTTATTATAATCCTTTTCATCATGTTGCATGATGAAATACTCAACACGGAAGGGAAACGGGAAAATGGAAACAATGGACAGAGAGGCGGGAGAAGAAAATTACTAACATGATAATTAAAATCTAGCCCCAACATAACCGCTCCAAATGTAACTGAGTGAAATGCTCCAATTAAATGGTGGAGACAGTCATACTTTATAAATCAGGAGTCATGTTTAAACATAAGACACAGGAAGGGTGGAAATAAGAAGGGAAGACGTACCATACAAAGGTTGGTGTAAGAAAGTCTGTGTGTGTGTGTGTTGTAATCAGATCCCATGGCACATACTGGCAGATATAACATAGTACAGTTCAGAGGGATGAAAGGACTAACTCAGCAAGATGCCTTAGAATGTGGGTGTTCATTAACCTAACAGCATACATTCAATATACGGTAGGTGAAAGCAACAAAAGGGTTGGACAACTTCACAATCGTAGCGCAAGGTTTGAACTCCCATGCTCAGTAACAGATGCAGCAAGTAGACCAGAACACCAGCACAGACCGTATGTATGAGGAACACAGGCAACCAATTTAAACGAATTCTATTTAAAGCATCATAGCCGAGAACTGCGCAACATACATACAGGAACACACACAAAACATTCACCGGAACAGACCTCATTCCATACTGTGAGGCAAACGTGATATCATAGGCACCACATACTGAATGCAACAAAATTAATTCAGAAATCACCCACCTTATGATACCTCAGATAATTCTTAGATATTTAGAAATTTAATACACCATGAGCCATGGTGGAGTGGAGGCAAAAATGATTTCAGAATATTCTGAAAAAATAAGAAAAGTGAAAACAGAGCATACTGAAGTTGGTGGGATATATTTAACAGTAAATTTTGTGGGCTTTGGGAGTTTTGTTGGAGAAGGGAAAAAATGCCTAAAAGAAATACTCTGGGTGAAGAATCCACAGTAAAAGCCTTCAGAAGGAGGTGGCTCTCTTGAAAAGCCAGACCCTTGCTGCCTGGTGTGTCTGTCTTTCTTCCAAAAGCTTTCTTTTATTTAACTCTTGTACATAAAATCTGTAATGGGAAAGGAAAATGCTCTTTAATAAATTCAAATATACAAGCATACTTTAAAAAAAAAAAGTCTACAGAGAAGAAAGCAGTAACATAAATCCTTAGTGGGTGAGGCTGGGTGGTGGCTCAGGAGGCAAAGTGGCCTGAGTTGAGTCCCTAGAACTTGTCACCGGGGAGCAGGGTATTGTGTGACAGGCACGCTGCTTGTAGTGGGATGCGGACTTTGGGATTTGGGGTTAGGAAAGCAGTTGAGAAAGCAGCTTTACTTGGGGGCAGACAAGTGAATGGGCCATGGTGGTGGGAGTATGGAGGAGAGAGCTACTGACAGCAACGTAGATTGTAACAGTCCATCCCAAACAGTTTCAGAAGAGAAGAACATCATTCCGAGATGGTCTAGAGGCTGTTCTTGTGATGTTTTGGTGGGAAATGTGGCATCTTTCTGCCTTTGTCCAAAATCTGCCTGAGGCTAAATTGAAGAGTGTTGAATTAATGACGCTAGCAGAGGAGATTTCAGGACTGCCTAGTACTGGCTGTGTGACGTGATAATTGGCGGCCACTCTCATGCAGATCTATAAGAGGTCACTCTCAGGCAGATGTACAATGAGAAGGAACAAGCTGAGCAAGGGGAAATACAAAATGTACAGTCTGAGGAGAAAATGAGATCCAGGAAAAATAATGATGGAGCCGAGTACAGTACTCAAGGAGATTAGGGGAAAAAAAAAAAAAAAAAAAAAAAAAAAAAAAGCTTAAAGAAAAGCCTGATACTAAATAGAATAAGGGGAGGGATGGCCTCAGGGCAAGACACCAGGTGAAGTTTCAATTTGTGAAAAGGAACTAAAGAAAAGTTTACGCAGGGAAAGAAAACACCAGCAATAGAAAGCTAATGCAAACGTAATTGAACGAGAAGGCCAGGTTCTAGCCCCATCAAGCAGCAGAACTTGGCAGCTTTCACACACACACACACACACACACACACACACACACACACACACACACACACACACACGAAAGGTTGTGGAATCTTTCTCTGCAGCCAAGGAAAGCCACTGAGGCTAAATGTGGGTCAGGGATGTCCCTACATGGAGGCCCAGAGAGGCCATTGAACGAAGCTAGGAAAGTGAAGCCTAGATTTGTGTTGGAGACCTCCAGATGTTGGATATGCCAGACCCGCGGGATGCCTACCAAGGAGAGCTGCTAACAGGGTGTGGAACCAGCCTAAGAGAGAGAACTGTGTTGCAGGCAACAAAGCTGAAAGTAGTTGGAGAGCTGAGGAGCGCTTTGACGTCAGACACGGATATGCGGAATTTGGAGATCGCCTTGCTGGTTTTCCTTTTTGCTTTGGTCCAGTATTTCCTCACTATATTCTCTTCCTCCGTTTTGAAACTGTAACATATAGCCTGGGTCATTGCATGCTATAAGTATATGATCTACTTTTTTAATTCTGATTTTACAGAGGGTTGCAGTGAAGAGATTGATGCAAGTCTCAGAAGAGACTGGGCTTTGAAGCAGCCTTGAGACAGTGAAAGACTACAGGAATTTTGGAAGTTAGATTGGATGAACTTTGCATTATGATATGGCTATAAGCCTATAGGGACCAGGGAGTGGAATGTGATGATTTGAATAAGAATGGCCCCTATAGACTCATATATTTCAACGCACTACTTGAAAAGGATTTAGGAAGGATGCGGCCTTGTTGGAAGAAGTGTGTCACTGGCAGTGAGCTTTAAGATTTTAAAAGCTTGTGCCAATCTCTCTCTCCCCACCCCAACCCCCACCCCATGGATCAGGATATAAATCTCTCAACACCATGTCTGCCTGCAGGTACGGCATTCCCCGCTAGGATGATGAGAGACTCACTCTGAAGCTATAAGCAAGCCCACAGTTAAATGCTTCCTGTGATATGAGTTCCCTTGGTCATGGTGTCTCTTCACAGCCATAGAACAGTGAGCAAGATAGGCAGGTTTTTGGATGTGTTACGTTACTTGGCATATTTGAGACCCATTTTTATTGTTTAATTATGTGAATATATGGATGTGTGTCAGGGACGGGATGGACTATGTACACCTGTGAATGCAGGTGTACACAGAGGCCAGAGGTGTCTGATTCCCCTGGGGCCGGAGTTGTTGGAAGTTTGTGAGCCTCCTGATGTGGGTGTTTGGTAACCAAACTCAAGTCCTCTGCATGAGCAGCCCATGCCCTTAACTCTTGAGCCACCTCTCAAGCCCTGTAGCTGAATTATATAAATATCATTGCCCCAAAAAAGACCCAGGATGCTAAATGTCATCAAAAACTAAAGAAGGAATAACATAAATGCTTCCCGGAAAATTCCAGAAGGCCACAGTGGCCCTTTATGTCAGTCTCTTTTCCATCTCAGTAACCACAATACCTGACAGAAACAACGCGAGGGAGAAAGGTTTTACTGCGGCTCACAGTTTTAGGGCATACAGCCCATGGCAGCAGGCCAACTTGATAAAGCAACTCCCTCCTTGCGGTGAAAGTCCATGGTGATGGGCCTTGACTTGGTGGTCAGCCAGGAAGCTGGAAGCTCAGGGTGAAACCAAAAAGGATATATCTTTCAGAGTCCACCCCCAATGATGACTTCTGCCAACCATACTCCACCTCTAAAGGCTCCACAGTCTTCAAAATAGCACCCCAAGCTGGGACTGAGCATCCTGTGTGTGAGCCCATGAAGGATATTTCACATTCAAACCACCTTGTTGTCCAGACCTGACAGGAATGCAATGAGAAACTTACAGATAGTGGTCCCCATGAATACCACTACCAAAATATCAACACATTTTAAGTAAGTTAAATTCAGGAAAGCATATTCAGTTAAAATAACCAAAAGAGAGCACACAGCACATTATATAATATATATTCATATTTATATTTATATGTGTATTAATAATGACCAAGTCAGGTCCTAATAATTCAAAATTTATTCAGCAATAAAAATTACTATAACTTTTCATATTAAAAATAGAGATTTCATTTATGGTATCAATACATTAAAAAAGGGATTTGAAATTTTTAAGATGTATTAACAATAAAGATAACTCCTCAGTCTGATTGAGGAAGCTTCAAGAACCTCACTTAGTATCATGGTGAAACACAGAAGCTTCCATCTCCCTTGTGCTGCTTAGCACCTCCCAATGCCCCACATACTGGGCAGAGTCAGCTCTGTGTCTGCGGCTTCTCCATCCTTTGATTCGACCTGGGGCACATTGTGCATATTCAGAAAGTTACTGTGTCTGCAGAAAATGTGTACAGCTTTTCTTGTTGTTATTTCCTATATGATTGGGACAATTACATACACCAAATTTATAAGCAACCCAGAGATGGTTCAATCTATACAAAACAATGGGCATAGGTCACATACAAATGCTATGTCATTTGACATTTATGTTAAACGGTCCTTTCGGACCAGATCATGCACAGATGTTTTTGTATTTGGAATGTACAGAGAGGATTTCCTATAACTAATCCCACACAGACACTCCACGAGGACTGCTCCTCTTAACCCTGAGATTAAGAGAAAAAAAAAAAAAAACAGGTCTAGAGAGATGCTTTACAAGTTACAGTTGTGTGCTGCTCTTGTAGAGGACCCAGATCAATTCCCCACACCCACCTGAGGCGGCACAATTGCCTGGAGCTCCAGCTCCAGGAGCTTCACCGCCCCCTGCTGTCTCCTGTGGGCACTGCACTCAAGTGTAAGGAGTAAGAAGACTTCATTTGCAAGAGAGACTAGCACCAAACATATGGAAAGAAATTTTATAACCCATGATTAAAAAAAAAAAAAAATTTACCCTCAAATGTGGCAACAAAATTTAAATATTTCATTAAAATGGGTTCAAAAAATGTGGCACACACCTTTAATCCCATCACTTGGGAGGCTGAGGCAGGCGGATGTCTGTTGAGTTTGAGGCCAGCCTGGTCTACAGAGTTAGTAGCCAGGGCTATACGGTGAAACTCTGACTCTCTTTCTTTTTTAATGGCCAAATTGAATATTAAAAAGTGTTAGGCATTATCAGCCATCAGAAAAAAGAAAAAAATGCAAATTATACACACATTGGGATACTTCGCACTCAATAAATATGGCTATAAGAAATGTCTGGAAATATAAAATGATAATAAAATATAGAAACTGAATCTCCTGTTGTGGCTGATGGGCATATCAAAGGCCATGAACACTCTAGAAAACAGCTTTGTAGTTTCATTTGTAGCAACTTTTCTGTGTACCCACTTTTGACCCATAAATTCAATTCTGCAGTAGATAGACTTTAGCATGACCCCCAAACAATTACTATTTCCTGCTATTTGTGTCCTTCTATGAGTAAGTTGCTTTTTACAATGGAATTCTGCGGCACTGAGTGGGCGTGGCTTCTGCGGTTAGATTACAAAAGATTACATCTTCCTGACCCGCTTCTCAGAGCGCATGCTCTAGTAAATCAGACATCTTGGAGACACAAACACAGCAATGACACCCAGCCAACAGCCAGGAAGGAGCTCACAAGAACTGGATGTGCCCGGTAACTGTGAATTTAGAAGCAGATCTTCCCCGCAAGGGACCGTCTGATGATGTCAGACCCCTACACAACACCCAGAACCTTTGTAAGACTCTGAAGCAAATGGCCCAAGCAGCACTCACACCTCAAAACCACAGAACCGTGACGTTGTAACTATGGATTGTTTTCGCCACCAGCCCAGAACTCATCAAACAGCCTAAGCTGGCTGGCCAGCAAAGTTCAGGTGCATGCGCCTGTCTCCAGCCGATCTCAGCTCCTACTGCTTACAAGACAAGTTATTTATCCCTCTGACTGTCTCCTCAGACCCCCAATCCCTCTTTGCATAAAAGGACTCCATCAGCAACCAGGCGGAGTACCTTCCCTAGTGGGACAAGTGACCAGCTAAGGATGCTCCCAGGTGCAGCTCACTGTCTTGTTTGCGGGACTCCGGCAGGAGGGTGCCAAGCTTCCCCGTACTCCCAAGCCTCTCACAGAAGAGAATGGAAGTAGACTCAGGAGGGAAAATGTCTTAACGCTGCCTTAACAACACACCCTGTCCATAGAAGAGCCATCGACGGAAACAATAAAACCTTCAAAGTCAAACCTTCCCCCCACCCCCAGATTTGCGGGCCTTACATTAAACACATGGCACGCCTGCGCAGTTTCCCATAACTGCCCAAGAAATCCCACAGCTGGGCTTTCTGCTCGGCCCTAGAGCGTGGAAGCCACGTGAAATTCTCGAGGAGGGATTTCATGTCTCTCCCCAGGGCAACTTGGGTACTTGCTGCCACGTGGAGCCATTTACCACGCTGATCTGTTCTGCTTACATACCTCGGGAGAAAAGATGCAACTAGAAAATATTCCCGTCTGTGGTGGTTTGAATGAGAAATGTCCCTCACAGGCCCCTGTATTTGAGTGGTTGGTCCTCAGTCTATGAAGCTGTTGAGGGGGAGGTAGAGAACCTTTAGCAGATGGAGCTTTGTTAGAGGAACTACATCATGGGGGTTTGGGAGTGGGGCTTTGAGGATTTGTAGTCTCACCTGACTTCCTGTTTCCTCTCCCCGTTTCCTGTATGTGAATGAAATGTGATCAGCCAGCGTCTTACTCTTTCTGCCACGCTTTCCCTGCCTGTTGCCACTTCTTGCCACCTTGATGGAGTCTATGTCCTCTGGAATGGGAGGTCAAAATAAACACTTTCTTCCCTAACTTGGTTTTAGTCAGGACATTTAACCACAGCAACAGAATAGTATCGGATACACTATCTCTCAGACACATCCTCATCCCCCAGGCAGCATCTTCCAATGAACATCTTACCAAGTTCTTCCCCACCTCTGCCGGGCTTCCAAATCTCCCTTCAGCAGCCAAGAGTGCTAATCACTGTGCCCCTACATTGTCAAATTTCTCATCGACCCCCTGGGCTGTGCCCGGGCCCCAGTCCATCACAAAAGCCTCACAGTTTACATAACAGCATATCCTGCAAAGGATCCTCCTGTTGCCAGCTCTCACAGCTCTGTGGAGAGCATCCACCAGCTCTCACAGGTCTAGCAAATAGCTTCGCTGCATAGAAAGCACCTAGACCAATAACGATTGTGAGCAGCACGTTCACCTTACACAAGAGTCCAAAGTCACTGCCATGGACCCGATCTCATGTAGCTTCTCACACAAGATGAAGATAATGAGTGTGTTTTCAACAAAGTGAGATCACATCTGACACACGGACTCACCATACTCTTTCGTACTTTTGTGAGTGACTGAAATGTTCACAGGTCCGATTTGACAGAGACATCGTGGAGTCACACTTTTTACTTTTATTGCAGTCTGTAGTTGAAGGCTTGCACTTGTGTGTGCCTCAGTGTGTGCATGCTTGTGTGCATGTGTGCATGTACATGTGTGTGTGTGTTTCCGCCTAAGTTCAGAATACTGTTATGGTTTGGACATGAAATATCTCCCGGAGGCTCATGTGGTGCTGTTCTCAGAGGGTGTAGGATCTTCGTGGCTGCCTTAGTTACTCCACTGTCGCTCTGATAAGACACCATGGCCAAGGCAACTTATAGAAGAAAGAGTTCATTTGAGGCTAACAGTTTCCGAGGGCTAGAGTGCATGACCATCATGGCAGGGAGCATAGCCGCAGGCAGGCAGGCAGGCAGGCGTGGTGCTGGGCAGTAGCTGAGAGCTCACATCTGATCCACAAAGACACTAACTGGAAATGGTATGGGCTTTCGAAACTTCAGTGGTCACCATCTGTTACACGACTCTTCCAACAAGGCCATGCCTCCTAGTCTTTCCCAAACAGTTCCACCAACTAAGGACTCAAATATATGAGCCTATGGGGGCCATTCTTATTTAAAGCACAATAGAGCTATATGGCCACATTAGCAGAAATGGGTCATTGAGCTCAAGCCTCATAGGTCATATCTGTTTCTGGTTTAAGCCTGAGCCTTCTACTTCCTGATCCATAGTCTTACAGAGAGCCTCAGCCACCTGCATCTGCTGCTACGGCAGCCACACCTTCCCCTATCGTAATAGGTGGAAATTTCCTCAAACTTTGACCCTAAAAGAAGACTTCCTGCTATAAGCTGTTTCTGGTGGGAATTCTATCACAGCAGCAGGACGTAATTAACACAGACAGGGAAGAATGGGGGTGTGGCGTTGATGTAAGTTCCTTTGCAGCAGGCCGGCTCACTGAACAATCAAGAGGCCAGCAGTGGAGGAAGAGGAACACCCCACCCCCAGGACCAGCATGTCACTAGGTGTAATGCAGGTGCTCACAGAGCAGAGCTGATGCATGGTGGCAGCCATATGGGGAAGGCTTGGCACAGGACAGTGAAGAAGGAGCAGGGAAAGTTCCACAAGGATCCCACCCCACCAGATCCGTATGGGGTACATATGCTTTGAATAAGAGCAAAGTGGACAGTTTAAACTCTCTCTTCCTTTCACACGAAATATAACGTTCTGGAACCATCTGAGCTGAAGATGCAGCTCAGCGGTACAGCAACAGAAAGAGGAAGCACCTTCCATAGAGGCCAGAAGCTCTTGTTCTTTCATGGACCCTAAGAGGGATATGGGACTAGCAAGATCTGAAATGTGAGCTGCTTTCCAGAGATCCTGCTTGGGCAAGTCTTGAAGACAGAGAATCTTCATCTCCTCCATGCCTGGTTAGCATAAAATATATACAGATGGCCCGGAAACCATTTAAGAGTTACTGCCAAAGGTATGGGGGTGGCAATAGTCCCAGCTAATCAGGAGGCTGAGGCAGAAGGACTGCTTGAGACATGACTTCAAGAGCAGCAGGTGCAATGTAGCCAGACAGCAGCAATAATTAATCAATTAATTAATTAAAATTTAAAAGGGTTACCATGGTGAATTGACCATAGTGATTCTGTCTTGTGATTAACAGGTTAACATGTAAATATCTACTCCATGAAAAGCCTTCTAACCTGCCCTACAGGTGTGTCCCCAGCTGAGCTGTCCTCTGCCTTTGTCTCCACAGTGCATAGAAAGTGTCCTGTGAACCTGAGGTACTGCATTAGGCACTGGCATGGAGCCGAGGTACCATACAGGATACTGAGCACGTCAGGCCAGAGTTGACGCTCTCTGCAGCCCTCCCGCGTGGTCTCGGCACAGCGCCCTATCTGCTGCAGACACAGCAGCAACTCTGCCAGCCGTGTAGAAAAGAGACAGACGCTCCTGCCGGAGAAGGCTGAGAGCAATTTAACAACAACGATGCTCTGGTGGCCGAAGGATAATGTCCAGTTGATTTCCCTGAGGGTGGAGCCCAGGCACAGAGAAAGCATTGCATTTTCCAGAATGAGCAATTTAGATGCAGCACACCAAATATGTCCCTGACCAGAATGCTAACCGGACTGCAAAGGGATCCAGAACAGCTCCACCTCTGGCTAGTCAGAAACATTTGAACTCACATAAATGCATGGGGGGCTTGAATGGGGGAGGGGCATGGGGAGGCGAGTTCACTGACAACAGATACTATACTTTCTAGCTTAAGGGAGCCAGTAAATTCTCCTTTGGGGGAAAAAAAGCACAAATTTGTTGCTGAAATGTCAGAAAAGGACACCAAAAAAAAAAAAAATCCATATCCCCACCACCCACCACCTACCACCCAAAGCTACAGTCAGAACATGGTTTCACAGTATTTGCTCTGGGGCTGTGTACATGTGTCAGTGTGCGTGTTCCCCAGACCCACTCCAAGGCAAGAATTGGTTCTATCAAATCTAGAGTCTGTCTGGCAGGTGCACAGGTCTCAGCATGTCAGAGTGTATCCAGCGGGTTTGTCTGTGAGCTCTGGCCTGGAACCACATCTTTGGTGCCCACAGGTGCTGGCTTTCACCACGGTGGTGTCAGCATCTGGTTCTGAGACAAAGCCCTGAGATGATTTTTGTCCTTTGCCCCCAGCTTTGCCACCCAAGATTGATGGCAGGAAGATGAAGACAGTTTGTCCGCCACCTGGCACACCACAGCTGGGGAGGCTCAGCTCCTGGGCATTAGCCTGGCAGTGGGGATCATAAGGCTTCGCCCAAAGTGGATTTCACCATACGGGAATGAGTAACTGGGTTTCAAGTCTGAGGCCTGAATGGGAGGCACCTGTGTGAGTGCTGGGCTGCTGTGAATTGGGGGGGATCCTGCCTCCTGCCTTTCTCACTGCATCTTCTTTTATCTCCTCAGTTATATTTCACTATGTTCTTTCGTGATGTCTCACATGGCTTCCTTAGCTCTATGCTGGCAGTTCAACTTAGTGTCTCTGTGGGGAGAATTTTCTAGAATATCTTGGCTACCACCTTGGCATCCTCAGAAGTGTTTGGGGGCAGGTCATTTTGTTTTACTTCTGAAACAAGCTCTTACTATGTAGCCCAGGCTAGTCTCAAGCTGGCAATCTTCCTGCCTGCCAGTGTAGGGACCACGGGTGTTTACCAGCACACCTAACTGGAAGTGAGAAGTTTGGGATGTAATTTCCTGTTTCCTCCCAACATTCCACAGGTACAACTTTTCAAAACACCTGTTCAGAAGTTCCTGTGTGCTGCAATGTGACTGACACACTGGAGAATAATTTTAGCATAATGCAAATTTCTTATTTGGCTACCTACAATTTCCTCTTGAAGAAACATCAGGCAGGAAGCTGCCTTGCTCAGTAAGGCCACACGGAACAAATGCAAACTCACCCCGGATATTCCTACAAGCTGTAGTCTTTGCACGAGCAAAAGTGGGGTCCTCTTTCCAGACAAGGCACTATAGTGAGTGCAATCTTTATGTCACTCTGTGTAGCTGTACAAAACTGCACGGTTGCTTTTATGAGGCCCTACCTTCCTGCTGTGCCACTGGTGAATTTTTGGCCTCTATCTCCATACCCTCATTTTCCCTTTAAGCTTCCTGTGTCATATGCTGACTCTCAGGAACAAGTGTCATGGGATAACAGCATAGACTCTATCTGAAGCCACCTTGATTTGTTGTTGGGAACCAGACAGACCCTAGACTTTCTCAGAGGCCCTGATGAAAGGACAAGGACAAAGGAAACATCAGTTCTGTGTCCTCGTCCAGAAGGATACTTAGCAAGATCCAGCCAGGGACTGCAGCCAGGGCCTTAAAGAAATCAAGGCTGCAGTGTCTGGGTACCCGACTCTTCCCCCTGCACTGTGGTTATCAGTCCTAATGCAGTTGTGTCTGAGATATCCTGTGTTCTCTTTGCCAATATCCTCTAATTTAGCTCTCTATTGACCTTGGCCATTTTTCCCTACAAATAGTACATAGGCTGATGTACTTCTTAATAAGCTTGCTTGGCATTAGTTTTCAGCTTGTGCAAGACCTCCTGGTCCCAGCTACTGTTTTTGTCTTCTTTATTTCTCAACCTCCAGTCTTCCAGCTTGATGCCTCACCATTCAGGACCTTTATTCCTCCAGGTTCAGATCAATTTTGTAACTACACCTTCCTTTCCCCCACAGGTGGCAACAGTGCAGACAGCTTTCCTAGCACACCTGAGGCCCTAGGTTTGATCCCCAGCTCTGCAAAACTCCTTCCATGTCATCTCAGAAAACCCTCCATACATGCTCTACTGGTGAGGTAGAAACCCAGGAGTCACTCTCCTGGGCCGTGGTGAGCGGCAGGAAGAACCACTGTGACTGTGTGTGATAGACAGGCGCCATCATTCCCCTTGATTTGTCATACAGTCGACTAGCTCTTCACAGTCCCACTTGCGTTGTTCACTCCCATGCCCTGCACTCTGGCAGGCTTCATTACTGGCTGCAGAGACTGTGGCAAACCCACAACAGATGCCAAGTGCTCTCTTCTTTAATGTTGGGGGCTGGAAAGATGGCTTAGAGGTTAACACCAGAACGACTCACAACCATCTATAACTCTAGGAGATCTAATGCCTTCTTATGACTTCCAAAAGCACCACATGCACACGATGCAATCCATACAAACAGACAAAATACTCACACACCATCGCAGCTAAAGTGACAGGCATACACTGCAATGCCTGGCTGTTATGTGAGTGCTAGGAATGGAAATGCAGGTCTTCCTGCTTGCACCCACTGAGCCATCTCCTCATCTTCCTGGATTTTAAACAAAACCAACCTCTGCTGCTGAGAGGTAGTTCATAGAGAAACCTTTCTGGACTGCCCCGGGCCTTCCTGAAGCATGTGGTTGCTGGTAAATTTTGTCATCACAGCACCTGTTTCCTTCAAGGTTGTTGTTTTTTTGTTTGTTTGTTTTTTAAAGATATTCCACATGTTTGGTCCAGTTTTTATCACATGGCTAATTCTTTCACTTGCCCTCTAGGATGTGCAAGCAGTACTTCTAAGCCCCCAACTTCCATCTAGTGCTGGAATTTTGACTCACCCTGCATCAGCCCACAGACACCCCTCCTTCCCACCCCCGCGATGCTGCCATCACCTCCTGGCCATCATTCTCTTGCTTTCTTCTGTTGTCGCAACGCATTTTAATGTCACTCTGTGTATAAAAGCTATTTGTGTTTATTTTGATCTTAGCATCATGCATCATAAAAGCATATGTAAAGATATGCACGGGCTCAGACGCTCCCAATGGCTTGAGAGGTTCCGTCTTCCCATTTCCAGCTTCTTCCAAGTTTAGAATATTTGCATGGATATTACTGCTCCAGCAACCTTCACTAGAAATCCAGACCAAGTGAGGCTCTGACACCTGAGCCATTGAACATAGCTCAAAAAAAAATTCCACGCCAGGCATGCGATGCACACCTTTAATCACAGTATTTGAGAGGCAGAAGTGAGCCAATCCCTACAAGTTCAAGGCCAGCCAAGTCTACATAGGGGATGCCAGGCCAGCCAGGACTCCATAAGGAAACCCTATCTCAAAAATAATTATTTAATTAATTTAATTATAAAGTTTAGGATTTGGAACCGTTTTGGATTTTGGATTTCTGAAGTAGAATCACTTAGCCTGCGGTTAGACTGCCTCTGCTTCATGTTGTCTCTTGAGCTTTTCTACACCACACGGTTCCTCATGTTGACCGCTGTGTGTGCCGGGCTAGCTGGGTCTCAAGCTTCAAGGGATTTAATGGCAGGATTATAGACAAGAGCCACAGCATCCAGCCTTACATTGGTTCTAGGGGTCTAAGCTAAGCTGGGGTCCTCACAACTGCATAGCAAGTACCTCACCACTGAGCCGTCTCCCAGCCCTGTGAATGTCACCTTAGCCCGTTCAAGTTATTTGTGGCCTAATACAGGATCTTCTCTAGAGAAAGGCCATGTGTTGGTAAGAGCCTGCTAATGCCAGGCCTGTGGGGGGAGTGTTCTGTCTACGTTAAGCACATTTGACCCATGGCACAGTTTAACTGCTGTCCCTTGCTTGGTTGGCTGGGTGGTGGTGGTGATGATGGTGGTGGTGGTGATGGTGGTGGTGGTGGTGATGGTGGTGGTGGTGGTGATGATGGTGGTGGTGGTGGTGGTGGTGGTGGTGATGATGATGGTGGTGGTGATGGTGGTGGTGATGGTGGTGATGATGGTGGTGGTGGTGGTGGTGGTGGTGATGATGGTGGTGATGATGGTGATGATGGTGGTGGTGGTGGTGGTGATGATGATGGTGATGATGGTGGTGATGATGGTGATGATGGTGGTGGTGGTGGTGGTGATGATGGTGGTGGTGATGATGGTGGTGGTGATGGTGGTGGTGGTGATGATGGTTGTGGTGATGATGGTGGTGGTGATGGTGGTGGTGGTGGTGTTCTTGTTTGGTTTGGTCACTTCCTTGTTTGCTACTTATCTGCTGATTAAAGTGGATGCTGATGTCCCTGACTGTTTGGGAGCCTGTACCTCTCTTCAGGTCTAATTGTGTTGATTTTATGAAATGAGGTGGTAAGAATTTAGATGCGAATGGAGACGTCGTCCTGTCTTCTTGCTGACTCGGTTCCTGGTCATCATACGCCATCTCATCTTACAGTTCTGTCTGGATGTTTTGTTTTGGTGGATATGACTGTACTCACGCCTGCTCTAGGTCCTCGTTAGCTCAGACCAGCATTTTCTGTCCTCTGTGTGTGTGTGTGCGTGTGCGTGTGTGTGTGCGTGTGCGTGTGTGTGTGTGTGTGTGTGTGTATGTGTGTGTGTGTATGTGTATGTGTGTGTGTGTTTGTGTGTGTGTGTGTTTATGCACACCCATGAAGTATATTCTCTTCTGGGGAAATGTTGCTGGATCCTTTGAATATATTTCAATTATTCTTTGAGAATTTTATACATATATGCCATGATCACATCAACCTTCCACTACCCTCTCAAACTCCTCTCAGACCTTCCAACACATCCTCCACAAACTTTGTGTGTGTGTGTGTGTGTGTGTGTGTTTCTTTTTTTTTTTTTTTTAATTTATTCTTGTTACATCTCAATGGTTATCCCATCCCTTGTATCCTCCCATTCTTCCCTCCCTCCCATTTTCCCCTTATTCCCCTCCCCTATGACTGTGACTGAGGGGGATTACCTCCCCCTGTATATGCTCATAGGGTATCAAGTCTCTTCTTGGTAGCCTGCTGTCCTTCCTCTGAGTGCCACCAGGTCTCCCCCTCCAGGGGACATGGTCAAATGTGAGGCACCAGAGTACTATTGGGACTCTAGATAAGAGAAACATGAGAGAATAGCAAAGTAGAAGGATCCAGAGGGTCCTAGAAACCTACACGTAGAACATTATGATAGGCAGATTTGAGCCCAGGGTTCCCGCTCAAACTAAGGCACCAGCCAAGGACAATACAGGCGGTAAACTTTAAACCCCTACCCAGATCTAGCCAATGGTCAGAACATTCTCCACAAACTTTTTTAAATGACCCATTGACTCTAATTAGTGCTGTCCATATAATGTAGGTGTGGGGCCACCCACTGGAACATGAGCAACCTACCAGGGGCCACTCAAACAAACAAACAAACAAACAAACAAACAAGCTTTCCTTCCTACAGCAACCATCTAAGTCAGTAGCTCCTCAGCTAGGGGATGTGGTCATGAGGCCCTCCCCTTCTCCATGTTGGAACTGATGAGCTAGATCGTGTGCCAGCTTTGTGCAGGCCTTCCCAACTGCTGTAGGGTCATGAGTGCAGAGGTCAGTCTTGTCCAGAAGACACTGTTTTGTGCTAATCCTCCCCAACCTCTGGCTCCTAGCATCTTTTGGCTCCATCACCCAAGATGTTTTCTGAACCTTGTTGGGGGGGGAGGGGTCGTCTTCATCCTTTCATCACGTCTACTTCTTTTAATTGGAGAATTTAGTCTGTGTACTTTCCGGTAGTTATTGAGGGGTTAGAATATATTTCTCTCATTTTGATAAATTTTCTCCTAGTTGTTTTGAATATTCTTCATTTTTCTTCTCTTCTGTAAATCAATGAGCTACTGTACCGATAATGTTTAATTTGTTTATTTTTCTCTTTGCCCATCTATTTTTCTAGTGGGGTTTACATATTATTACAATGATAATTACCACACTTTCACTTTGACATAGAGGGTACCCCTAATGCATCTTTCATAAGGTTGAGTTGGTAATCATGAATTCTCTCTCCATTTGGAGTGTGTGTTTGTGTGTGTGTGTGTGTGTGTATGTGGTGTGTGTGTGTGTGTGTGTGTGTCTGTATTATGATTTCTATTGCTGCAGGGAAACACTATGACAAAAAAAAAGTTGGAGAGGAAAGGGTTTATTTGGCTTACCCTTCCAAATTAGGACAGGAGTTCAAACAAGGCGGGAACCTGGAGACAGGGCCTGATGCAGAAGCCATGGAGGGGTGCTGTTTACTGGCTTGCTCCTCATGGCTTACCCAGCCTGTTTTCTTATAGAGCGTAGGACCAATACAATGGGCTGGGCCTTCCCCCATTAGTCACTAATTAAGAAATTGCCCTGTAGGCTTCTGTGCAGCTCCATCTTATGGAGGTGTTCTCTCAATTGAGGTTTCCTCCTTTCAGATAATTCTAAATTTTGTCAAGTTGACATAAAATTAGCCAGTACAATGTGTGTGTGTCTGTGTGTGTCTGTGTGTGTGTGTGTGTGTGTGTGTGTGTGTGTGTGTGTGTGTGTATGGTGGTGGTGGTGGTGGTGGTGGTGGTGGTGGTGTTTTGGAAAGTCTTTGTTTCTCTTTCATCCCTAAGTGACAGCACCACCGGCTAAGGTTGGCAGTTCCGGCTTTAGAATTTGGAACAGATCCCTTGGTATCTTCCTAGCATGGAAGGTTTCCCTGAGAAATCTACTGTTAGTTTAATGAGGATGCCCATGGAACTTGTATTTCACATGCTAAAAATTTTCCTTGGTCTTAATCGTTTGACTTAGAACACGATGGTACTCTTCCCTGGCCATCTCAGTGGGAGCCTTGGAGATTTTCGCACATGAGTGTCTGTTGCTTTCTTGGGACTAAGGAATTTTACAGTTCTGTTTTAGTGAATAGGCTTTCTGCGCTCTTAACTTTATTTTCCTTGCTTTCACATATTCCAAAATGTAAGCATTTGTTTTACTGTGTTCTGTACAGTCATTACATGTTTATTTGTTTTGTGTATGTGTGTGCATAAGTATGTACCACAGTGCTTGTGTGGATGCCAGGGGCCAACATTGTGGAGTTGATAAATTTTATTCCATTTTTATTCATTTTGTATGTATATGAATGAGTGAGCGGATGTGAGAACAACTTTGTTGATTCAGCTCTTTCCTTCCAATGTGGGGGTCCTGGGAATTGAATTCACTTTTTCAGGCTTGGCAGTAGACACCTTTACCCACTGCACCATCTTGCCAACCTGCCCATAAGATTTAAATATTTTCCTTAGTCTTTTTTTTTTTCTACCTAAGATATTTCAAAATGCCTTTCATCAAGTTCAAATATTTTTCTTCCATTTGAAGTATTTGGTTATTGACGCTTTCAACTGTATTTTTTTTTTTCATTTGGTTGTTTCGAGTGCTTTATTCCATTCTGTTTCAAAAATTTGGTCTCTAATTAATTTTTTATACTCTTCCTCATTTCATGTAGTTATGTTTCTATATTCTCCTGGGTCTCACTGAACTTCATATCATGTTGTTTTAAATTCTTTATCAGACTCAATGTGGTAAGAAGATTCTAGGAAGGGCCTGTGTTATAGCAAAACACCACAGACTAGGTAATTTACAAACAACAGAACTTAATTTCTCATGTCTGTTAAGGCTAGAAAGCTAGGCACAGCACATTCCTTTGACCCCACCTATTTAGAAGGGTGAGACAGGAGAATTACCACCTGACCAAGAAATCAAGTTGCTGTCTCAACATTTTTTAAATTAAATTAAAGTAGACATTTGATTGCATAAATATATATATATATATATATATATATACACACACACACATACATGTGTATGTATATATAAACTATGTACATATATATATTTTAATATATAATAACGGACTGGCAAGATAGCTCAGTAGGTAAAGGTACTTGCTGCTAAGCCTAACAACCTTAGTTCAGCCCCAAGACCTCATTTGGTAGAGAGAACCAACTCACTCAAGTTGTCCTCTGACCTCCATACCCGTACTATGGCTTGCACATGAATGTGCACACACACACACACACACACACACACACACACACACACACACTAAATATAGTAATTAATGTAAGAAGTTCAGCTATATAACAACAAGAGCACAAAAAAATAAGAAAAGTAAATTGAATTATCCAGCTACATGACCTTTGCCTCCCTTGGGAAAAGATAAAAGTTCTGTTTTGAAGAGTCCAATAAATCCAGGTGTTAATGTAATTTCTAAGAAAACCATTAAAGGAATAATAATGTGAAGCCTGATTAGAGGCCAATGCGAGAGAGAAATATAGTAATAAAAATCATTGATTTATCCAAAAATAAAGGAACAAAGAAAAATAAATCAAGTAGAAAACAAATAGCAAGATGATATCATTAAACCCAGCTATCTCAGTAATTAAATGTAGATTGTCCAAATATTCCAATTATAAGACATTGATTAGAAGCTAAAATCTAATTATATGCTGTTTACAGGACTCACTCTTTGTGTATAAGGACAAAGCATGTGCATTGTAAAGGAAAGGCTAAAGACGTTCTCAAAGGGAGGGTGTGAAAAGATACAAAAGTAAGCGAATATACATCATAGTGGGAGTTTTTGCTGACTTCTTCTGAGATCTGAGGACTTGGGGGGGGGGAAGAAAATTAACAAAAGTCAAAGGAGCACTGGGAAAACGGCTCAGTAGGTGTGCTTGCCATCCAAGGGCGACAGCCTGACTTTGGATTCCCAAAACCCTATGAAAATCCAGATGTGGCAATGTGCATCTGCAATCCCAGTACCTCTGCAAGGAGATAGGAAATGGAGACAGAATCCCTGGCCACATGTGGGGCAAAGATCGTGGTATGCACAGCAGGAACAAGAGACCCAGGTCTCGGTTAAGGTGGATAGTGAGGACAGACATCAGACGTTGTCTTTACATGTGCGCTGTGTCATGCACATGCCTGCACTCACACACATGAGCATGCACTGACACACATGAGCATGCACTCATACACACGAGCATGCACTCATATGTTCATGCAGATGCGCGCGCGCGCGCGCGCACACACACACACACACACACACACACACACACACGTTTTAAGTGGCAAATATATAGAGGCCGGCAAAACTACAGCCACACCCAGGATACATAGCCCTCTTTGCACCAGTACAATAGCTAAGACTACATTTTATTGTCATTGTAGAAACTGCAAATGTGAGTCTCCTGTTTTTCTGAGTGATGGTACCCATGCCTGAGGCTTCAATACCTCCTCTTCTTGGATGCTCCCAGATGTTCTCTCTCTCCTTCCTCCTCCCCTCTCTTCATCTCTCTGTTCCTTCCTCGCTGTCTTCCTTCTTTCCTTCCCATGCAGGAGCAGATTTAACAGGCTTCTAGCTGGCATCTCTAGCTCCTTTTCCTTCCCCGCAGGCTATTCTCCACATATTGAATCATGGCACATCCATACTTGAGGAAGAAGAACAAAGCGGTCACTTGATCTTAATGGCTTCCTTCCCACAGCTTGTGTGTTAGCTTCAAAGAAAGCATACCGTATGCGCAGGGGCAAACCTGGACAACAGCTTGACCAAGTGATCAAACATAAAATCTCCAAAGGCGGGCTGGAGAGATGGCTCAGTCATTAAAGGGATTAAACTGGCTGCCTTGCAAGGACCAGGACCTGAGTTCAATCCCCAGAACCCAGTGTGGTGACATATGATTGTAACCCAAAAACTGGAGCGGTAGAAGCAGAAGGATCCTTAGAGCTAGCTGGCCAGCCAGTTAGTGTAGTTATTGAGCCCTCAGTTCCAGGGAAAGATCCTATCTCAAAAAACAAGGTGGACTGAGGGATAACAGCTGAGATCGACCTCCGACCTCCACATGTAAGTGTGCATGTGCACACGCACACACAAAAGAAAAAATGAACAAAAAGATTTTTTTTTTCTCTCCGGTGTGGTACCTGGAGTGGCAGATGGATGCTGTGTGTCTCCTGGTGTGATGCCTGTGTTGCAACAGTGTCATTTATAAACTCTTCCAGCCAAAAATGACATAAAACCAGCAATGATGGGCGTGTGATTGCAGGGGGTCATCCACTCTGTTCTTCTGCAGTGCCAAAGGTGAGGGACCATTCCATGTTAAAGACTTAGGGGGGAGCACAATTGACTGACTACATGATCAATAGCCAAAGCCTATCCTACAGGGTGAGACTGATATGTGGGACATTGTTATTATGTTGATTTACAGTCACTCGTCAGCTGTCAATGTTAGAATATGAACTATGTAGATAAATAGTCCATCCATGGAAATGCTTCTAATGTAAGCAACGGCACTGTAATTGTGTAAGAGAATATTCATATTCTTGGGAAATATACCACAAACTATAGAAAGAAGGGTACATAATGCATCTAATGGTCTCAAATAGTTCAGAAGGTATAGACACATGTGTGTAGATACACATAGACACACCGGCACACACATGCACACACGTGGGGGTGGAGAGAGACAGGAAGGAGTTATAGGGCAGAGACAGAATGGCAAAGCAAGTACGAAAACCATAATTAACACATCCCAGCAGAACAGAACATCTTTATACTGTGTTCCTATCTCTTCTGTGACCTTAAAATTATTTTTGCAAATGAAATACTTTGTAAAAACTAGAGGGGGGAAAAAAACCTTGGTTGTTCTCCAGGAAAAAAAAAATGTGGTTTTATTTTAAACATTGGTCTTCTTTTAAGCCAGAGAGTCAGCTGCAGACAGAGACGTGGTAAATGAAGACCGTTGAGCCCACCTCCCACCCCAGCCTGGGATCTGATTCCTTGGGTCAGTCTGTTTAACAATCTATTCTCTCGGCAGTAGGCAGCAGTCAATGCAGATGTGCACCACTGGTCAAAGTGCTGAGAGTAAGAAACTGTGCGTGCTCAGCCCTAAACGGGGCATCGTTAATGACCCCACCCAGCTCCTGTCAAGGCTCAAGGAACATCACAGCAGAGGGGACAGAAAGAACGTTAGAGTGGGAGGGTGGAGAGGAGTGCTAAGAAGTGCTTTCTTCTTCTAGACATGCTGACGGTGGCCACCATGATGCACGGCAGCTGTGGCCATCCACACACAATCAGCCAGTCAATGTTCCCTCATAGATGGCGTTAGGTGCTGTGCAGGTCTCACCCCTTGCCAAGGTGTTATTGGCATTTGTTAGCTACTGGGGGAGGGGGAACCAGTCTTCCTTGAGGGTGTGACCCCACCCCCACACTACTCCTGCACATATGGGCAGCTATAATAACTCACAACGTCCAATTCCTCTCCTCCAACTCCCCCTACATCCTCCACGACACACCCCTCTCCTAGCTTCATGGGAAATGGTGACCACACTTAATTGTGTACATTAAATTAAAACAAAGTTCTCTTGGCCATTCCAAGCCTTCAGCAGCCTCAGCCCACAGCCCGAGACACAGGGAACTTGAGGTAAATGGCATTCCCTCAGTAGGGGAAAGTGATTTTCTTTGCAATCTCTCTTTTAACCTCCCTACCGATATCCGACATTGGCCTGTTTCTATCTGACCTCAGTCTGTCTTCACACGAGCCATCTCTTAACACGTTCACTCATCTTCCTCATGACACAGCAGGCTCCATGGCCAAAGACAATAGCAGGCAACAAGACTGAGGTGAGATTTAATGGAGCTTTATTATGGATATGGTTCATTCCCAGTTATAATAACTAAGGGTGTTTTCAATTAACCCTACTGATAGAAAGTATCTTGAAGAAGTGAACTAACTAATTTAATGAAATTGACAAAAGTGATTATATACTAATGGAAGTAGAATGTAAATTTGACAAAACTTATAATAATGTTACAACAACTGACTGGAGTTTGGAAAACGCAATGCAAAAGGGAACCTTCAGACTCAGATCACTCCACAATCGTATTACCACATCGGATCCCAGATCTCTAGGCACCCCCTTGGCCTACCAAATGTGCCCTGTGACCCGCCACTGTCTCCACTGTTTGAGTCTTCTCACTCTCTCTCAACCCAACCCTAACCCTACTGTCTCCACACTGAGAAACTTTCATCAGCACAGACAGGATTTGAGGGTCTGGACATTTAAGAAAAGTAGGCCTGAGAAATACAGGCAAAAAGATCCATGAGTCTGAGAGATTAGACTAATGAGAAGCCACCTCTAGGAGTGTATTCTTGGGTGATCAGAGAAGCACAAACATTACGGATGGGCGTTGATGTTCTCTGCTGCATACACTTGTAAGAGCAAAATACTAAAACCACCAGGGCCCATCACCACAAGATGGGTTACACAGTAGTCCCTCATCCAAAAGTATCATGGCTTCTTTGACCAGTAAAAACCATACCTTAAAATCATCTTATGGGTGGGAAGATGGTTCAGTGGATAATGTGCCTATTGCTCAAACATGAGGAACTGAGTTCAGATTTCCCCATATATGTAAAAAGTCAGCCATGGCTGAACATACCTGTAAATCCTAGCAGCAGAAGAGTGGGGCAGACAAGAGGACACTGGGGCCTTACAGACCAGTCTGTCTACATGAACCACTAAGTTCCAGATTCACAAGGAAACCTTGTGTTAAAAAACTAAGGCAGAAAAAAATTAAAAATTAAAAAAAAAAAAACTAAGGCAGAAGACAGATATAATAGTGCTAGTCTTTAATCCTAGCACTCAGGAAGCAGAGCCTAGAGGCTCTCTGTAAGTTCGAAGCCAACCTGGTCTACAAAGTGAGTTCTGAAACAGCCAAAGCCATAGTGATATTTGGTCTCAAAATGAACAAAACAAAACAACAACTCTGGTAGAGGATAATATATATGCACACATATATGTAAGAATTAAGAAAAGAGGCTATGAATTGGAAAGAGAACAAGGGGATACATGGGAGGGATTTGGAGAGAGGAAAGGAAATTAGGAAATGAAGTAATTATATTACAATCTCAAAAAATTAATTTAAAAATGCCCAGCGTTGACACTCTGACCTAGAGAGAGAGAGAGAGAGAACTTCTGTGGAGTAATATTCAAAAATGTTATGCTTTCTTGGTTTTTTTGGGTTGGGTTGGGTTGGGTTGGGTTGGGTTGGGTTGGGTGTTTGTTTGCTTGATCAGTTTGACCCAAGTCAGATCATCTGAGAAGAGGGAGGGGGAGGAAATGCCTTCATCAGGTTGGCCTGTGGCAAGTCTGTGGGGCATTTTCTTGTGTAATGATTGTCATTGGAGGGCCCAGGCCACTATGGGTAGTGCCACCTGAGCAGATGGCCCTGCATGTATAATAGAGCAGGCTGAGAATGCCATAGAAAGCAAGCCGGTGAGCAGTGTTCCTCCGCAGCCTCTGCTTCAGTTCCTATGTTGGCTTCCCTTCATGATGGACCACAATCTGTAAGATGAAACGATCCCCCTCCTCTCCACGGTGCTATTGGTCATGGTGTTGGTCATAGCAATAGAAAGCAAACCAGGACTGTAGTAGACACATTGGTTTTCTCGCCACCACACTGCTCGCCTTTCTGTTTCATGAGGTGTTATCATGTGTAACTTTACTGTCTACCAGAAAGCTGAGTGTTGAAGACTTGGTCCCTAGCTCATGTCCTATCAGGAGGTGGTGGGATCTTTAGGAGATGTGGCCTTGTGGTGGTTGGAATAGGAATGGCCCTCATAGACTCATGTGTTTCAGTGCTTGGCCACAGAGAGTGACACTTTAAGAGGTGTGGTCTTATTGGAGTTAGGTGTGGCCTTGTTGGAGGAAGTGTGTCACTGTGAGGGTGGCCTTTGAGGTCTTATATATGCTCAAGCTATGTCCAGTGTGGCACACAGTTTCCTGCTGCCTACAGATCAAGATGTAGAACCTACATGCCACCATGCTTCTCGCCCTGATGATAATGGACTGTCTTTGAAACTGTAAGCCAGCCCCAATTAAATCTTTTCCTTTATAGGAGTTGCTGTGGTCACGGTGTCTCTTCACAGCAATGAAAATGTAAGACAGGCCTTGTTGGAAGAAGTTAGGTCCCTGGAGCCACACCCTTGAGGGAATATCAGGGCCTGCCTCTGACCCTCTCTCATCACCTTGCCGCCATGATATAAATATCTGTCCCACCTGGGGCCAAGTGACCATGGAGTAACACCACTGAGGATAGATGAATCTCTACTCCTCAGCAAGTCTGTCCCAGTCAGGTGTCCCAGTGGGTCACACTTACGGGAAGCTGACTTTGGGAAATTTGAGTTCATCTCCACAGAGGGCCACGTCATGACTGGTAAGCCTGTGGTTAGCATAGTGTGTGAAGCATCCGTATGAGCACCACCTGGAAGCTCACCAGCACAAAGTCCTAGGCACCCTCTTCATCTCCTAAACCAAACTGCTGAAGACAGAGCTTAGAAATCTGTGGTTTAACAAGCCCTCGGGGGCCTAAGAACCACTGTGCGATGTTAAATATTCAGTATGTGCAATTTGTCACGAGCCATTCACACTTGTTGAGAACAAGACGGAGTCCTTGACCTCAGCCTCAAGCATGTGAGTCCCAAGTGTCCTCCAGGACCCTTCCCTAGGGTGGGCTGGACCCCTCCTCTGGGGAAGTGGTAACAAGAAGGCAGAAGTTCACTCATGAGGAGGACACTCTACCTGGAGAGCCCTCAGTCAGGATCTCCAACATGACAGCTGCACACGGTTTCCCTCATTATTTCTCCCACATATTGCAAGCACCTGGCTTATGGTATTTTTTATTATCGCTCTGCGTTTTTATCTACCTGCTACTTGGTGTTTGTTTCTCTTTTTCTTGCTATAAAATTAAAAACTGTCACCCATTCTAAGCCAAACCACAGCTACCATGGTTCATCTCCCATACAGAGCACACTGGGAAAACAGCCATGATAAAGACAATGTCTAGGGGCTGGAGAGATGGCTCAGTGGTGAAGAGCAATGGCTGCTCTTCCAAAGAACCTGGGCTCAGTTCCCAGCACCCACAGGGCAGCGCACAACCACCTGTAACTCCAGTTCCATGGGATCCGATGATGCTTTCTGGCTTCAACTATACTACATGCAGGAGATGCACATACAGGTCAACACTCATACCCATGAACCAAAATAATAAAATAGTTAAAAAAAAAAAAAAAAGTTCCCATATACAGCCTGGGTTTCTTTTCCTGTTTCTGTTTCTGTGTTAACATGCCCTGACAAAAGCAACTTGAAGAAAAAGGGATCTGTTTTGGGTCACAGTTATAGGTTATAGTGCATTGTTATACATGCTAGGGAGGCCACAGTGACCTCTTGAGACAGGAGATCACACTACATCCATAACAGAAACAGAGAGTGATGAAGCTATGCGTGCTGGTGTTCGGCTTATTTTCTTCACCTACACGGTGCACAGTGTCCTGTCCGGGGAATGGTCCAACCCCCCACCCCCCCGACAAAGATGGATCTTCCCACAGGAACTGGTGTAATCGAGGTAATCCACCATGTTGCCTGGTGGCCATCATCCAGGTGATCCTAGACTCTGTCAAGTCAGAGCTAGGGCTAACCACCACGACCATCCTGATGAAAGAACGAACAAACTACCCAGTGGACACCAGTGAGGTGTAGAGAAAACATTGCTGGAATCTCCTAGCAAAGGTTTTCTGTGGTTCACAGGTTATGTGAGAAGAGATCCTTGACCTGATCTTGTGCACTGTGTGCGTGTGCACGTGCATGCGTGCATGTGCCAATATGGTACCTTGAGCCATGTTTATCATTTGAACTAGGAGATGATGGACATGGAGCCATGTTTATCATTTGAACTAGGAGACGAGGGACATGACTTAGAGAGAGGTGACCCTAGTAATCAGTGGTGTGCATTAGCCTCTCTTCATTTTATCTCTGAGTTTGAGCCGACTGTTTTATTACTGACTGTTCCATCTCTCAGCCAATACAATATGATCCAGAGTACAAGAGACATATTTAGCTCAGGAAAAAAAAAAAAAAAAACACTGGAAGAAAATATATTTAACAAGTAAAGCCTTGCCTCATCCTGACGGAAGGCTTATAGAGGTTCATTTCTCCAGTATCTTTCCTAATTGTTATAATGCAACCTTTGTAATCAAAAAACAATCTATTTTTAAAAAGTAATAGAGGGAGTTATTTTTTAAATATCTCATTTTAAAAAGAGAATCAAGACCCAGTACAGCCACAGATAATGACACAGTGGTGCAGGACCCTGGGCAGATGGTAAACCAAGGAAGCAGGAGCACAGAGTGCTCAGAATCGGTAGCAATGAGGTGTTAAGCAGACAATTAACACTTACATTCTAAATAGCAGCTGAACATAAATGACAGCAGATGGGGCTCAGTAGCTATGAAAAGACCTAGGGCAGGACAGAGACGAAAGAAAGATAAACAAGCAAACATTTAGAGAACTGAGACTTACCCCTGGGAGCCCTGGCTCAGTTTATAGCTTTTGTTTCCTGTGACCCTCATCCCAAGTCATTTATTCCAGGACTCAGAAGTGCTACCTCCACTCCTGGAATGAAACGCTCATCAATACCCAACACATACTACACGCTTACTGTGCATCAAACCCTGAATATATATTTACACACATAATATGTTTGTTTTAAGATTTATTTTGCTTGTGTGTGTGTGTGTGTGTGTGTGTGTGTGTGTGTGTGTGTGTGTGTGTTTGCAGAAGTGTGCACATGTGCACAGTGCCCATACTGGCCAGAAGAGGGTGTCAGATCCCATAGAGCTGGACCATTTTAAACAGTCTGACATGGGTGTTAAAAACTGAACTCAGGTCCTCTGAAAGAGCAGTAAACTCTATTAACCACTGAGCCGTCTCTCCAGACCCTGAATATATTTTAAATTTGTATTTATTTGTTTATACTGATGTTCATACAAGTGCACGATTGTGCAAATGCATGTGCATATGTGTATGTATACACATGGAGACCAGAGCTCAACCTTGAGGTCACTCTTCATGAGTCATGCACTTTCTTTTTGTTTTGTTTTGTTTTGTTTTGTTTTGTTTTGTTTTAACTTGCTTTCTTTTGAGACAGAGTCTCTCATGGAACCTGAGATTCACCCGTTAGCCTATGGTAGCTGCCCAGCAGGCTCCATGACCCCACCTCTGAGCTCTGGGACTGTTGTCAAGTTAGAAGGATGCACCATCACATCACGGTTTTGTTTTGTTTTTAATGCCTGAGTTCAAGCCTTCATTTTTGCAAGGCAAACATTTCACCAACTGAGCTATCTCCCCAACCCCTCAAATGCTGAATTTATGCTGCTTCAGTTAATTCTCTGCCATGCAGGTTCCATTACCATCCCAATTACATGGATTAGGTGCCAAGAATTTAATTCTAATAGCTGACTCAAATGTACATAAGTGGGAAATGGTGAAACTGTAGGTTGAATGCTTCTCGCTGCAGAACCTGCCAGGCTTCCTCTAGACACCACAGCAACTGATAGTGTTTGTAGACTTTATAAAATGTCATCTTGCACACTGCCCAAGTTTCCATATTGCTGTCAAAATAAAGATTTCAGAACCTTCTCATTCTTTGTTGTCCACAAAAGTCTGAGCACTCTTGATCAGAGATAAACGCAATTATTGAACAAGCCTTCCCTGATGAAAGGCAATTCAGAGTCTCTCAGAAGACAAAGGAGAATAAGAAAACCTGGGGGCTCAGTGGATAATCAGTTTGATAAATACGTTCTCAGGGCTCAGAGTCAGTGAGCACTGTGAGGCGTCGCCTATCACTTAGTGGACATGATGAAAATTGGCCAGACAGGAGTTAAAGGAGCTCAGCCTACACATCTAGTCTAGGTTATTGATGGGTATGACTTTAGGATGGTATTGAACCAGACCAAAGGGTGCTGGGGAAAAACACCATGAGCTGACCAGAACAACTTCATATGAAATAGAGAGGGTCAGTGAGGTAGACACATATCATAGACTTATTCTTCAGGCTGGACATAGTGGGGGTACTCCTGGAATCCAGCACTCAGGAGGCTGAGGCAGGAGGATCACTCACTGCATGGCAAGACTCTGCTGAAAAAAAAAATACTAAAATGAACATATTCTCTCAGTTGCTTCTACCGGTTGTTCCCTTCCCAAGGGAAAAGATTTCCAACATGTTGGGGAAGGAGTGCAAACCTTCTAGAGAAAGCCACGGTGAAGAATCATGGTGATCACCTGTGCTGACTAATTTATTTGGGCTTGACACAAGTGAGGGTCATTTTGGAAGAGGGGACTTCAGTTGAGAAAAATGCATGCACTGGATTGGCCAGTGATGAATTTTCTTGGCTGATGATTGATGTGGGAGGGCCCACCTCTCTGTGGGTGGTGCTACTCATGAGCTGGTGGTCCTGGGTGCTACAAGAAAGCAGGCTGAGCAAGCCATTGGGAGCAAGCCAGTAAGCAGCATCCCTCTTTGGCCTCTGCATCAGCTCCTGCCTCCAGGTTCCTACCTGGAAGACTGACTTACAAGCTGTAAGGTGAAACAAACCTTCTCCTCCCATGTTGCTTTAGGTCATGATGTTTTAGGCACAGCAATAGAAACCCTCACTAAGACACCACCCCAAGCCAGGAAAGGAACCGGTACATCCAACAGCACTTCTTTATTTCTGATGAGACTGGGCTGTTCCTTCCAAGCAGATGCCAACCTGGAGAAGAGCACCAGGGAAGCTAGCTTGGCCAGAGAAGCCCTCAGACACAAGCAGACGAGTTCCAAACACTACCAGGACCCTCTGCTCCAGACAGGTGGGTATTTGGAACCCCATCGGCCGTAATTGCCACTGAAAGTTCCTTGTAGTCAGGAGCCTGCTGTTGGCTGAGCTCTGAAGAGAAGGAGCTGTGTGGAGAAGAACTGCACTGGGAAATGAGGGAGTGGCTAACCAGTGGGTGCCAGCTGGCTTCCACACAACTGAGCTCACTTGGATAAACAAAAGTTATAACTTAGCGTGCCTCCTGCCAGCATAGCCCCTAGCTGGGGTTCTCACTTTCTATTTCACACTCCATTTGGCTTTTAGAAGCTTAACATCTGATGGCATTCTGCACTATTTAGGAGGTCTGGTGACCAAGAAGTCTCTAGAGGGGCCAGGTAAGACGACTCAATGGGTAAAGTGTTTGATTTGCAAGCACAAAGAAGGCCTTAGTTCAATCCCTATGGCCTCTGTAAAGAATCCAGGAGGGTGGTTTGTAATCTTAGAATGGTTGGAGGACAGAGGTAGTTGAACCCCTGGGCCTCACTGGCTCGCCGCCTAGCCTAGTTGGCATGTCTCAGGTCCCAGTGAGAGACCTTGTCTTTAAAAAATGAAAAGGTTCATGGATGCTGAGGGCAAACAAGATTGTCCTCTGGCCTCCACATGCACATGCAAACATTCATACATGCATGTCTGCGTGTACTTACACACACACACACACACACAGACTTCTAAAATTACAAAAGAAAAAGTGGATAATCTCTTCAACTCTACTTGATAACAAATTCAAATGTACAGACACTGGATGTCTTCTTCAGAGGGCCTGACAGGGTGCCCCTCAGTGATGAATGAACGAACCCAAACCTTCTGGAAACGAATTAAAGCCTTGGGTAAAACAGAAATGGGGGAAATACCTTCCCAATGCACCGCACACCAACTAGACATCAGAACAGACCAGACATCGCACTCTAGCTTGATGCTTCTGCCTTGCTTCAACCCCAGACCCAGAATTCCCTGCTCCACTGACTGACATGACTCCAACTTCCCCAGCCATCCAATTTCCAGCATTCAAAACACCGTGTGGCCTACAGGCTGTTGATCTCCAAGTGCTGCAAACTGTGTAGAATGGAACAGGAATAATGAATGATTCCTGGTCTGGATTGTCCACTGACATGATCACAGCCCCAAATCAGACATGAGCCTAATCAGCCAGACGGACTGCTCGGCAAGCATCTGCGAATTAGGCACTAAACTCCAAAACACCAGGTCCTGTTGAGCAAGCACTAAGCAGGTGACTGCCATAAGACAGACACCATGCCAGGTGGTGACTGCAGAGATGTGAACAGACTATGGGAAGCCATTGGAGGGGATTAAGACACACTAAGGAAGGAACTTTAAGCTGGGCAGGATAGCTCAGCTGGAATTCTGCCACTGAAAAGGCTGAAACAGGAGAATGCATATAAGTTCAAGGTCAGGCAGGGATACAAAGTGAGGTCTTGGTTCCATGCACCTTCCCCAGACAAAGAAAGAATAAGAATAAATATGACTCATGAACTGGGTATAAGGCACATGCCTGTAGCCCAGCACTTAAGACAGTGAAACAGGAGACCCATGATTTCTGTTGAGAGGTTTTGAACTCTTAGGAGCTGGGAGCCTACTGAAGGAAGCTGGGTCATTAAGACATGCCACTGGAGGGCTACTGGGACTTGGAATGTTTCATAGTGACCATCAAGTTGACAGGACCTAGAATCACCTTAGAGACAACCCTCTGAGCATGCCTATGAGGAAGCTTCTGGAATAGTTAACTGAGGTATGAAGACGTGCCCTAAAAGTAGGTGGCACCATCCAATAGACTGGTGTCCTGGACTTAATAAAAAGGAGGAAGAATGGAGCTCCAGCACCATCTCTCTATGCTTCTGGGCATCAGATACAGTGTGACATCTCCAAGCTCCTACCACCAAGCCTTCCCTTCTAATATGAACCACACATTCAAACTGTGAACCAAAATTAGCCCTTCCTGAGTCAAATGGCTTTTGTCGTGTGTCTTATTACAGTAATGGCAAAAATCAACCAATGCAAAACCTCAACCCTTCCTCTTCCACTCTTTGTTTCTCAGCCATGTGACATGAATAGGGCTTCTCCACCAAACATTCCCTTGTTCTGCCACAGACGCCAGCAACAGAGCAAAAGACTGTGGACTGATGCCTCAGAAACTATGAGTCAAAATAAACCTTTCCTCCTTTCATGTCAAGTATTTTGTCACAGTATCTGAAAGCTGACTAGCACACAGCCTCATCTTTTATATATAGGTGCAAATATCACATCACCAAGGCATCACCAAGGATGGAGCTTTTCTGACTGCTCCCCCTAAAAGGAAATTAATCCCAATCTCTGTCTTTTCCTGCATCCCACACATGCATGCACATGTGCATGCACATCTCTCTCTCTCTCTCTCTCTCTCTCTCTCTCTCTCTCTCTCTCTCTCTCTCTCATACACACACACACACACACACACACACACTGGATAACATGCATACTCACTGACAGAGTTCTCACATCCTTCCTCCTTGTTGCTCTCTATCAAAGGACTTACTACCCAGAAATATCTTGCTCTCTACTTCTCAGTTGTCTGTTCTACTCTAGAAATTACATGAGAACAGGAACTGGGCCTGTCTCTCTATTCCCAGTGCTTTGAAGAATGTCTGGTAAGCAGCAGACACTTAACAGCTGTTTGCTGATCGCACAGTAAGTTGAAGGACAAATGGAGGCCCTCCTTCCCGTGCTCATGCGTGGGGGTAAGTTGGGGAAGAGATTAGGTGGGAAGCTCAGAGGATATTTCAAGAGTTTAGCAAATGCCAAAGAGGCATCAGGTCGACCAAGAGATAGGGTGCCTTGCTTTATGGTGTATGTGGAGCTTGTGGCCATCATAGAGAGGGCTTTAAGCATCATAAGAAAGGCTAGACTAGGTACATCTTAGTTATGACCAAGGCAACTCTTTATGAGTGAAAGCACTTCATTGGGGGCTGGCCCATGGTTTCAGAGGGTCAATCCATTATCCTCATGGTGGAAGAACAGTGGCACACACAGTGCTAAAGCAGCAACTGAGCAATACACCCTGATCCATCCATAGTCAGCTGGCAGAAAGAGGCTGGGCCTGGCACGAGCTCCTGACACCTCAGAAGCCCCACCCTCAGTGACACACTTCCTCCAATAAGGTCACACCTTCTCCAACAAGGCCACACCCCTAATCCATTTTCAAATAGTGCCACTCTCTGATGATTAAGCATTCAAACATATGAGCCTATGGGACAACCCTTATTCAAACCACATAATGTCTTTATGAGCTCAGGCTGGGATGATCCCAAGCTGATGAGCGAGAAGCACTAGAGCAAGGGGTGGGGGAGCTTCCCCTCCGGGAGACACATGGCAGAACATGATGTGATATGCATTCAATTAGTCTCTCTGCTCTGGGAGAACTGGCTCCTAGAGGCCTCAGTGATGGGATCTTGCTAATTGAAAACACGACTTTGTGTCTGCTTAAGAGGACTAAACAAGCCTACTGAAATGTAGTCTATGTCTAAATGGGACAAGAGAGCCACAGCAGATCATCTAGTGCAGGGGGGAGAGGGGGTGAGGATGAATGGGAGATGTGTCCTTCCAGGTCCTGTTTCAGGAGGGCTGGACTTTCCAGGCTTTGGAAAATGCACCGATCAGAAAAAGGAGCCTTCTCCACCTTGCAGTGGTTTATTGGGGGCAGGGGACAATGATTGTAACAAATGGGGGATGCTATTGAGGCTTGGTTTTAATGTAATCTTGCTTCTAAGAGAGGCATCTGCTGGCGTGTGAACTAAGGGTGGGAGTCTTCAACCTCTACCAAGGGGAAAGGACATGCATGAGACTTCAAGATACCACCAGGCAGCCATGATAAGAGTAACCACTTATCAAAAATAGATAGGGTGTGGTGGTTCGTGCATGAGAGCCAAGAGGCGGGAGCAGGAGGATTACTACAAGTTCCAGGTGAAGCTAATCTATATGGTGAGTCCCAAGCTGGCCAGGGCTACCTCAACAGACCTCTCTTGAAAAGACAAACTAAAACAAGGAAGGAAAAAAAGCAATGGCCCATCCTCCTCTGTGCAGACCTCTCTGTGCAGACCTCTCTGCACTATATCCCTTCATACTTAATCATTCCATGAGCAGGCATTGCTAAAAATCTCATTGCACTTAGGAAAGTGAGATCCTGGAGTTACAGGATTTGCCCAGGCTCATGAAGCTGGCGAGGGTTAGGAGGACCAGTCCCTATCTGCCTCCTAATGGAGGCTCTCACTGACCTAAGGCCACAGATTTCTCATATCCTCTCACAGCACAGATTTGAATGCACAGGGCTGGATGGGGCCTGGCAGGCTTCAGTTTTAAGATGCTCTGAGACGGTAGCTGAGAGAGTCCTGGAGCCCGCAAGTGTGAAACAGAAGATGACGACATCTACCACTAAGGCACATGGACCTCAGAGACAAGAGGGAATCCTCTGCGGTAGAGACCTAGGGTCTTAAAAGCATGAACATCCTGCTTCCCTTAGCCCTGAGAGGCTCTGTGGCCTTGCTCTCCAACCCTGTCACTTTTCTTCTTAGAAAGGGACTGGCAGTTAGCAATACATAAGAAAAAAGGCAAAAAAAAACCAAAAAACAACAAAAAAATAAAAAAATAAAAAAAAAAATTAAGCCCCAAAGAAAAACCTCCACAGTCCTCCATTTCCATTGGAACCCACAGCTGTTGGAAATGGGCAAATGTGGAGCCCTGATACTGATGGATGCACCAAATCCTCAACTGTGATAGAAGGCTTCATTTAGCAGGCTGAAAAGCATGCTTGAGCTTAATTGAACAAGAGAGAGTGACCGCCTCCCAAGCAGTTAGGCATAATGAAACAGCACGAGTAACATAACGTCTGTGATGGTGAGAAATTAGCCCTGGGCTGCACAGACCCTCCACTGACCTGCAGATACAGATACCCCAGAACCAGAGGAGAGAGACTGGAGGTCACCCGGACTAGCCCCAGGCCCTGTGGGAATCCACTTCGGATCAGGGCTTTCAAAACCGTGAACTACAATGCAGTTAGTGGCAGCTTTTTACATGGATAGAAATGCACACTGCTCAAACACTGATCTCAAGACCCACTAATGGGCTCTGACCCACACTGCTCTCGAGTGTCTGGATCAAATAGGCAGCCAGGCTCTTGTTCTAACAGATTGAAGAGACAAGCATCGGACAAGGATACTTGGCGTTCTAGACCCAGGTGGATGAGAAACAGGAAAAACAAACTTAGCAAACTTAGCAGTCGGAACAAGGCAGTGTCTGGGATGAATTGAAGCCACTCTAGACATGCAACCAAAGCTTCTATAAAGGGAAGCCACACAGAGAGTAGCTGCAACCCTCGGGCTGAGAGATGCAACGTGGGAACGGAGGCCCCGCCCAGGTGAGAGTCATCAAGTATTACTACCTGACAGACTTCCGAGGGCTTCATAGTATTTCTAGAGCTCATGGGACTTGAAGGCCTGGTTCGAATCCCAGCTCCATCCCTTCTGATCTTGTGTTATGTGGGGCGGGTTAGTTTGATTTTCTTATCAGTAGAGAAGAGATTGTTTGAGGTACCTGCTTTCATCTTGTGCCAGGACTGAAGGGACCCAGAGAGAGTAAACATAAATGCAAACTAAACATCCATAGAATGGGACTCTGGTCAACATCTTCATAGCATGTTCTGCATAAGGCCCTCCTGTCCAAGGCTGCCTGGACAGAACCCAACTCTGCACCCGACTTCACTGACTCATTATGTTGTTTCATTATGGTAATCTAACTGTAACAGGACCAAGAGCAGAAGTCCTCCACACTGCACACAAGGGAAACCAACAGGGAGACAGACAAGCTCCCCCTCCGTGGCCCTAGCTGCCCTCTCGGCATGCATGCGCCCTCATCCTAATAAACTTCCCAGTTCAGCTCCAAGGATAGATAGGCTTCCTCGGGCAACCGTAGGATTACACTGTGTGGATGCAAAAGCTGTTGGGTGGATGCTGCAAATGGCCTCATGAGATTGAAAAGTCTTCCACCATTCAAGAGATGTCAACAGATCCAACATCGGGTTCAAGCAGCATTGAGAACTAATGGTAAATTGCCGTGTTGCATCATCCCCAGTATCACATTTTATGAGGTGGCTCTCTAAACATGAACTTGATTGACTCTGGGAAGGCATACGTCATAAACGCACAGGATCAGAGACAGGAAAGCAATTATGCACTGAGCCTAATTCCCCAGGATAGCAGAGACAAGGAGAGCTTGGATGAACACTCAAAACCACCTGCTGCTAAGAAGAGATGCTAACGGTGAGCAGGCCTGCTAGCAGAGGGTTACCACTACACCTATCTTCTCAGATGGTCCTCTCAATATCTCTGCAAGGTTGGGTGAGATTGTTGGCCCCATTGTACAGATTAGGAAATCAAGGCTTAGAGGACTATGGTGTCTAGAATCAAGAAACTGTGCCTAGATGGTATGAGTACTCATGAATTGGGGAAAGAGCGAGGGAGGTGGAGTGATGGGGAAAAGGAAAACAGCATGCCTGCCATAGCAGCAGAAATGCATGTGGGGTGGCATTGAAAAGCACAGCTCTCCATCTTGGTCTTAGAAGCTTCTCCATGCAGAGGGCAGAGGGTAACGCAGAGACTCCCAGCTGTTCAGTGCTGGGAATAAGGGAATCTGTGTGTTCAGCCACAGTCAGGACACATCAACTTGCCCCTTTCCCTCACCCAAGGCTCAAGGAGCATGGTAGAAGAGGAAGCAAAAAGAATGGAAGACCCAGAGGGTAGGAGGAGTGCTATCTTTGGGACATAAAACCAGTCAAAATTCTAACATGGGAACAAGTCCCCAAGGCCCCACTGAGGCACTGTTGGCAGTTGGTGGCTTCTAGAGGAGGGAGACTCTCTTTTCTTCGGCGATGTGGCCACTAGTAGGCTGCCCATGCTCCAGTGAGTAACCCTAGACCCATGTGCATATGGGGAACACTAACTGGACACAAAAGAAGGACAAGAAGTTGGAGTGGGGGAATGCTGGGAGGTGGGATGTGTCGATGAGATCAAGATACATCAAAGCATGGATAAAATCTCAAACAATCAATTAAAATGTTTTAATAAGATGTGTTTGTGAATGCGTGAGTGCTCACTTGCTTTTGCTCGGCTCAGCTTCTTCACTCTGATGCAGTTCAGGAGGCTCTGACTGGGGAATGGTGCCGCCCATAACTGACTCTGTCTTCCCACATCAATTAACTTAGGAAAAATCTCACAGGCATGCCACTGGCCTACAATGTACACAATCCTTCATTGAGATTCTCTTTCTATGTGATTCTATTGTGCTGAGATGACAAATAAAGCTATCACATATAAGAACTCATGGTGTTCATATCAGCCACTGGTTAAGCTATGCCCAGGAGTCAGCCTTATCTAGCCAGTGGACTTCCAACTCCTCTATCAACTAGAATATTCACTGAGTGCCAGCTTTGTGTCAGTCACCATGCTGGCCTTGGCACTGTAGTAAGAGTCCTCACCTGATGAAAGTTTCAATCAGTGCAGAAGAAGAAGTAGAAGAAAAAGAAGAAGAAGAAGAAGAAGAAGAAGAAGAAGAAGAAGAAGAAGAAGAAGAAGAAGAAGAAGAAGAGAAACAAACCACATACTGCAAATGGCATAGCAGCTGCCAGTCAGTGTTAGAAGAAAATGACAAGGAGGCAAGGGAATCAGAGGCTAGGAGGACGGCCATGGAAGAGCTCGCTGAAAAAGGTGACCTAGAACTTCAGAACTGGGGGAGGCCACAGACAGATTCCCCAGAGCTCACTGGCCAGAGAACTCTAGGCTTAGCAACCCTGTCTCCTAAAAACAAGGTGGAGAGTGATTGAGAAAGACATTCTGATACCAGCCCCTTGCCTCCACACTCACCTGCATGGGTGAGTGAACACATATACATAAACACACACACACACACACACACACACACACACACACACACACACAGACACACCTCAGGCTATGACCTACTGCAGGGGTTTGCAATTTGATTTGCTTCAAATCCCTTATGAGTCAGGTACTAAATTTCATCTTGAGTCTAATGTGTTTTACACCCAGCATTAGGAAAAAAAATCCATTCTGGCCCCCACATCTGCCCAGTTGCCTTCCTCTGACGACTGCAGGCTCAGATGACAGCCCCTGGGCCACCACAGTGGCAGGCCTGGATATAAATACCCTTGTGTGTCAGTTTCCAGCAGACAGATGGCACATCCCACACACCATGGGGAACAACATCAGAAAGAAAAGGCACTGGAGCTTGGTCCTCACAGGACTCTAAGCCTCTGGAACAATGCATCATGGGAAGAGAGGGCAGGGGGTCTCAGAACAGAACTGATTATTTATCAAGCTCTTCTTGATGCCCAGCACAATATTAGATAGCATCTGGGAAAAGGAAGAAATAACAGTTTCTGTTGTCAAGGAGATCAGAATCCAGCGGGGAAAGACACACACCTGTGGATAGAATAGATGACAGCAAGCAACCTGTGGTCCCACACAGGCAATGTCAGGGGCTCAGCGCTCAGGGAACTCAGAAAGGGACAAGGAGATTAGATAAGTCTTTGGAGAGGAGAAGAAGGAGCTCAAGAAAGGAATGTGGCTGCTGTCTATGACGCTTTCTAATTCTCCGGTTGCCTATGCATTTATATCTATGATGGCTCGAGTGAGAAGTGCCCACCCTAGACTCAAGTGTTTGAATACCAGGTCCCCAGCTGGCAGGACTGTTCAGGAAGGTTATGGAACCTTTAGGAGGTGGAGCCTTGCTGGAGGAAGTGTGTCACTAGAGGCAGGCTTTGAGGATTTATAGCCTGGACCTACTTCCTTCTCTCCCTCTTCTGCTTCCTGTGTGTGGAGGAAATACGACCAGCCGGCTTCCTGTTTCCATTGCTATGCTATGCCTCCCCCATCATGATGGACTCTGTCATTCTACAACCGTGACCCGAAATAAAAATTTTTCTCCATAAGTTGCTTCAGCCATGGTATTTTATCACAGCAACAGAAAAGTAATTAACGCAGTACCTGTCTCAGCAAATCCACACTGCTGGTCACATGATGGCATGCCACAGTCTAGAGCATCTCTTACTTTTTCATGATTGTCTGTCTCCTGCCCCCCCCCACCCCTTATATTTCCTACTAGAGGGGCATTCTTGCCCTTAGGACCAAGAAATACAAGCAAGGCACCTGTTTGTTTCCTACTGTTGTAATTAAACACTCTGGCCAGGAGCACCTTAGGAGAGCAAAGGATTCATTTCAGCTTATGCTTCCAGATAAAAGCTCATCATTGAAGGAAGTCAGAGCAGGAACTCAAGGCAGGAACCTTGAAGGCGAACCTCCTTGCTATTCCATGTAGCAAGAAACTCGATTACAGGCAGGAAGTAAAGCAAGAACCGTGGAAAGACACATCTTTCTAGCTCATTCTTGGGCTCATGCTAACCTAGCTGTCTTATCCAGTCAAGAAACCACCTACTGGGAATGATACCACCCACAGTGGGCTAGACCCTCTTACATCAATTAGCAATCAAAGATAGTCTCCCACTGACATGCACATAGGACAGTCTGTGCTAGGCAATTACTAGGTGAAGCCTTTTCCTCCTTAAGACTCCAAGCTATGTCAAGTGGGCAATTCAGGCTGACCAGGACAGGTCTTTAAGAGATTTAAGTTGTGCCAAGTGATGAACCTTCCAGACCAGGCATATGTGAAATACAGCCCCAATGTCAGGCTCTTGTTTTTGCAGATATTGTGGCATTGTGGCTGAGACTCTTTTTTTTTTTTAGAGCCCAAAAGCATTTGCTCTCTGGGCCTTTAGATCATATTTATTTTTTCTGACCCCTGTTCAAGCCCATCTTCTTCATTTTAGATATGGGAAAAAAATGGCCATGGCACTGAGGGAAACCAGACAAGGTTAATTTGAATATTGCTTCTGGAGTCTGGAGGAAGAAGGTCACGGGAGAGAAAAGGTGTAGCCAGGGCTGTCCGAGCTGAGCTGAGGAGGCCAGAGACAAACTAAAAGACAGGAAATGGCTCAGCTCTTGAAGGGCTCCAGGCCCCTGAGTTTGGACTTGACATGATCAAAGGAAGCAATGAAATCAGGAGAGGCCTAATCCAAGTGGGGAATACTCAGAAACAGAAGGAGCAAATAGCGCCCACACACCAAGTCCAGGCAAGGTGCAACAAAGGCTCAAGTCTCTAATGGTCTGTTTGTTATTAGTTAGATACTTGAGGCTGGGTGTTTGTTTTAGAGTGATTTTTTTTTTTTTAACTCTGTGGAACAAGGGCACAGTTGAAAAGGCTAAGACAGAAGGCCAAGAGCAATGCTCAGTTCTGGTTTTGTCAACATAAAAACACAGTTCTTACCAAGACAGGAATAAGACATGGCTTCCTCTGGAACCAAATAAAAATAACTATACACAGGGAACACAGACTCAGGTTTGCCCCAAATAGCATGTTTTAGCACATTCTTATAATAACAGAACAAGGTCAGTCATAAATCAGGACACTTTTCAAATACATTGGATCATCAGGTGGGCAGGCTACAGCAAGGCAGAGAAGTCTAAGCTGTACCTCAGACGCTGTCTAATGGCACTAATCTTAGCCTTCTGGTTGGTGTTACCTAGTGGCCATACACAAAGATATCTCACATAGACAACTATGTAAGCAAAAAGTGACTGGGTTGGTGGGGGATGTAGAGATGCCTCAACATTCCAACCTCTACATGTCGTCACTGAAGTTCTGATCAATTAATTATCATGCAGGGTCTCCACTGGCACAGCCGCCCACACACAACCAGCCAGAGCCTGGCCTGCCTCACCATACTCCCTGTACTGGCAGCCTTTCTATTTCCCTGGACCGGATTATTCTAAGCAGCCTCTGAGGCCCCACAGGACTGAGCCCAGCGTTATCTCCTACACACAGTGGCTGCCTTGTTAAAAGGCAATCAGAGGAGCTGACATTAATAAATGTTAACACCCTCGATGTGGAGTCAGGCAATTAAAATCCCTCCTCAGGACCTCCGAGACCAGCCTGTGGAAACCCCGCCCGCTGCCTTAATAAGCTCGGGTCATCACAGGACACACGGAAAACAGGGAGAAGGAGCAGACATTAAAACTGAACCAGGAGGGAGGCAACCAGCAAAGACCTGCCCCGCCCCCCACTGCGGAGGATCCCACCCAACCAGGAAGCAAGGTTGTCCACTGCCTGAGTGTGGTGTTCAGTGCAGGGTCAGGGACACTGTCAAAAAGTGCTGGCTGTGGGCTTCAAGCCAGCTGCTCCTGACTCAGTGGACTCAAGTGGACCGAAGAGCATGGTCAATCCACAAGTACAAAGCAAGGAGGAGTTGCTTTCATGCTGGCACAGAGGCCTGTGGGAGTTCGTCACGCTGCCTCAGCCACACCTTCCCTTCAGCGTTCTTTTTGTACATTACCTGAGTCTGTGTGTGTACACACATGCCATGGTACACATGTAGAGGTCAGAGGGCACCTTTTCAAAGGCAGTTCTCTCCTTCTACCTACCATTGGGTCTGGGCTTTAAACTTGGGTTGTCAGGCTTGGTGGCAAGTAACCCAACACACTGAGTCATCCTGATGACTTATTTATTTATTTACTTATTTATTTATCTCTCTTTCTTCCTTCCTTCCTCTCTCTCTTTCTTTTTTCTTTCCTTCCTTCTTTCCTTCCTTTTTCTTCCTCTTTCTTCTTTTCTTTTCTTTCTTTCTTTCTTCCTTTTTTTCTTTGCAAAATACTGTGTAGCTCAGACTGACCTTCACCTGGCTATCCTCCTGCCTCAGTTTTTACCTTCCTGAAGGCCAGATTGGACACAGAACCCTTCAATATCACCTGCCCTAATCCTTCCATAGAGACTTAAGAAAGGGTGCAAAGTCTGCCCAGGGTCACACAGCAAGCTAAGCAGCAGAGGACTGACTCACTGAAGCTCAAAGGTCAGTGAGTACAGGAGCCCACCACAGAGGCCCTGTGTCCTGTGCCTGATCAGGCCAGCTGTTGAGGACCTTGGCACTCAGACTGCCCTCCAAGGCACTTTCTCACCCTACACATACAAGAAAATACATAAACACATGTAAAAGAATTGAATGATCTTTCTGGCCATGACAGAAGCTGGGTCCCAGCCTCTAATGCCACCTCTTAAGAGCTGTGGTGTCCTCAAACTGCAAGGAGGTGTGGCTAGTGAATGTGCTTACCTCACAAGCCACTGGCAGTCGCATTACAAGGTTTGATGCAGGGATGCAAAACCAGCCACCAGACTATGCCTTGCACATAGTGAACCCTGCAATCACATAATGTGAGGGCTTGTGTGACACAGGCCAACACAAAAGCCAAGAGAACATCTTTGTCACCTTCCCTATCAGTTCTAGAGGAAACAAAGAGTTCACTTCTCCACAGCGTAGCTCGGCAGGGAGCATCAGGTTTACCCGGGAAGCCTGTTCATAAGGAAGCCCCCACCTAACCCTCACACCTTCTGAGGCACAGGATCAGAAGACAGATCTGCATCTGCATTCCCAGATGACCATAAGTGACTTTGATGTGTAATTAATAAGGATACCAGTGAAAACCAGACAACCCTCTGATTTGAAGGCGAAGAAATCGACAGTTGGAAAAAAAGAAAGGATTCGATTTAAGATTGCCCAAGAAGAATTACCTGACACGTTAGTTTCTATTGCTGTGTAACAAATCGCCACCAGCTAGGCGGCTGGCTCGCAACAACACACACATTAATCCTGACCTAATTCTGTAGGGCAGAAGTCTGGCTGCACATGAGCTCTCTCTAATCAAGGTCTCACGGGCAGAAACCAGTGTTTCCCTTACAGGCTCAGGTACTCTAGCAGAATCTGGTTCCTTCCCCCTATAGAACTCTATTTTTCCTTCCTTCCTTCTTTCTTTCTTTCTTTCTTTTTTTTTTTTTAACCTTCTTATTGATTCTTTGTGAATTTCACAACATGCACCCAATCCCACTCATCTCCCCATCCCCTCATATCCACCCTCCATCCCTGCAACCTTCCCCAAAAAACAGAGAAAAATTATTGTGGAAGCTGTAGTGTGTCGCAGTGTGTCCCATAGTGTGCCCTTTTGTCCACTCTTCTTTGTTTGCAAATGTTCACTGCAATGACTTGTCGGTCTGGTATAAGGCCTCTGGCTTCTGTTACACCATCAATACTGGAACCTCACTGGGACTCCTCTCAGCTGTCCTGTTGTTGCCCTGTGTCATGGAGATCCTGTAATTTTGGATCTGTAAGACCAGCCCCTTCGTGTATCACAGCAGTTCATCAATGTGATAGATGTTGGGGTGAGGCAACTCAAAGCCCTGGATCTGGGCCTGAGTAGTACCTGGACCTGGGCGGTATCTAAGCCTGGTCAGCCCACCTGCTCTCACACACCCACACCACTGGGTTGAGCTCTCCAGCACTGTCCTGGCTAGTTCATCTAATGCCGCAGCCAGCAAGAGGTACAGCCAGCTCTCCCGCTCTCACACCCACTGAGCTGGACCACTGAAAGTCACAACAAGGGTCAGC
>NC_067161.1:38277537-38310037 GCF_903995435.1 Acomys russatus
GACAGCCACTGCACAAACTGTGTTCTGAGCGTTCGCTTATCTGATGTTTCAAATGATCCAGGAAGCGAACATTCCAAGTATCCCCTACTTGACAGAGGAAAAACTGAGAGACAGAGAGGACACACACACACACACACACACACACACACACACACACACACACACACACACACACACACCACTAGAAGCCACACAAACAGTGAAGACCAGAAACAAGACTCAAATCCTTCAGAACACATAGTATCTACACGGTACTGGAGGCAAACTCTGTAACTGTACAAAAGTCAAATGTCCCCAGATGGTGTTCTGGTCACCTCTCCTTCTCTTAGACAGTGTGTGCTAGGGAGACAGGACCGGTGTGGCATAAAGAAGTGGGACAGAGTGGCCCACACAAGGCCAGAGTTACACAAGAGTGAGCCATTCGTGGGCACAAATGCATGCCAGCCCTCAGAAGACGGATCTCAGCATTTGGTAAAGATGAAGATGTGACAATGGCAACTCCAGTCTGGGGCCTATGTCTGTGTCCTGGGTGAGCACAAATGGCACCTGAAACAAGGTTATAGGGGCTTACTCACATGTTGTTTAGGGTAAAACCTCTAGCAGAGTTTTCTTTTTTTAAAGCAAAATGAGGGAATTGGGGAAATGAGGAAAGGCCACAGAAATGGCTTCTTTATAAAATATATTTGTGTGTGTGTGTGTGTGTGTGTGTGTGTGTGTGTGTGTGTGACATGTACATGTGTGTGGTGTGCACATGCTACCTTGCTCATGGACAGGCCAGAGGATAATTTATGTGAGTAAGTTCTACCATGGAGTCCAAGAGATCTGAGCAGGACATCAGGCCTGGGCAGGCACCTTTACCTGTTGAGCCATCTCCCCAGTGCCAAGACCTGTGTTTCATCTATACTACTATGTTTCCAAAACTTGATGATAAATCCACAAGCATTCACTTTATTATTCAATTTGTTGTTGTTGTTGTTAGGGTCTTTTTGTTTGTTATTCGGGGGTCTTTGGGGGGTTGTTTTGTTTGTTTGTTTAGCTTTTTGAGATAGTGCTTTATTCTACACCCCAGGCTGACCAGGAACTCACTATATAGCCCAGACTGGTCTAATACTTAGAGTGATCCTCCTGCCTCAGCTTCCCAAATGCTGGGACTACAGGCCTGAGCCACTATGCCTGGTTCCTATCCACTTTTTGTTTGGTTGGTTGGTTGGTTGGTTTTGGTTTTGGTTTTCAAGACAAAGTTTCACTCTGTAGCCTTGGCTGTCCTGGAACTCACTCTGTAAACCAGTATGGTCTCAAATTCACAGAGATCCCCCAGCCTCTGCCTCCCAAGTCTTATCTACTTATTTTTGATGCACGAAAGATTTCATCCATTTGTAATTGCTCAAGGACCCAACATCCATGCCATTTCCACATGATAGTCCTCTGCGGCCTGTCCCTACTCCCAGCTCCCTCTCCTCAAACCTGTCATTCTTCCCCAGAAAAAAATGAGTCCTGAGAATGCCAAGAGCCTGGGACTATTAGCATTTGGAAGGAGGGTTCTGGGGAGTACTAGGAGGGGGCATGGCTCACTGCCAGACCTGATTTAAATGGCTGGGTCTTGGTGGTGCACGCCTTTAATCCCAGCCGTTGCGAGGCAGAGGCAGGCAAATCTTTGTGAGTTCGAGGCCAGCCTGGTCTACAAAGTAAGTTTCAGGACAGCCAGGGCTACACAAAGAAACCCTGTCTCAAATAAATAAAATAAATAAATAAGAAGGAAGGAAGAAAAGAGAGAGAGAAAGGGAGGGGAGAGAAAGGAGAAGAGAAGAGAAGAGAAGAGAAGAGAAGGGAAGGGAAGGGAAGGGAAGGGAAGGGAAGGGAAGGGAAGGATTCTGGTAGAAAGGGTTCTCAAGACTTAAAGAAGTGATGCTCTCCTGATGGAAGGACATCCACATGGTCCTGCTGCCATCATCTGAGTCACAGTCATCCAGGCTACTAGTGCTTGTTGTATAGCTGCTATGATGGTTGGTCTTGTCACCTAGATGGGAGTCACAATCAGCTACGAGACACACCACTGGGTATGTCTATGAGCATGGCATTGCCAGCGATTTAGCTGGGGAAGGCCGAGCCACCCTCATTATGGACAGCAACATCCAATGAGCTGTGGTCCCAAACTAAACTTAAAAAAGAGCAGATGGAACCAGGCGGTGGTGGGTGGCGCACACCGTTAATCCCAGCACTTGGGAGGCAGAGGCAGGCAGATCACTGTGAGTCTGAGGTCAGCCTGGTCTACAACTTGAGTCCAGGACAGTCAAGGCTACACAGAGAAACCCTGTCTTGTTTAAAAAAGGGGGGAGGGAGCAAATGGACTCAGCACTAGCATTCATCTCTTTGTGCCCCTGACTATGCGTGATGTGGCCAACTGTGCCTGCGCCTGCTCCTGCAGCCATGCCTTTCCCACCACAACTGACTGTAAGCCAAATAAATTGCTTTTGTCCTCCATTTTGCCACAGGAGTGAGACCAGTACCTAATAACACCTGCTGAGTGCTAGGGATTCTAGGGTGTCAGCCTTAGTTGTGCTTTGCAGCTCTGAGCCCTAGGTTCTGCTCACTCCCAGTGAACAAGGGAACAGTGAAGGCAGATAATGGCTGCTGTCCAGTGGGAGAGTGTCATGTCAAAACTGTCTCTGCTCGAGGCCTTCTTTTACAGACACCCTACTGAGGCACCTCTAGTCATTAGCTTAGCAGACATCCCGGGAATAGAACCTCTCAGCTGGAAAGTAAGTTAACATCAAAGAGGTAGTATTGGTGACCACACCTCCTGCTCTCCACCCACCCACTCCAGCCCTCCTGCTTAGGAGTCAGAACTCCCCCCGCCCCCTTCCAACTGCTGGCTTGAATTATCAAACTTTCACCATCCACGTGGGCTACCCTGCTTGGAAAGTACCAGACTCGACCGGTGAAAATCTCAAGAAAAGAGAAAAGCAGATGGCATCTAGCTTTAACTGTTAACTTGCAATAGCTCAGAGTCACCTAGGAAGAGTCTCAGTGAAAGATTGTCTACCTTGGGTTGGCCTGTGGGGACATCTGGGAGATGGATTGTCTTAATTAACTGAGGTGGGAAGATGCAGCCCAGTGCCTGACTCCTCACCCGGGGGACCCCGAGCTGTGTAAGGATACAGTGATTGAGCCCACTAGGAGCAAACAGGCGAGCATGCGTACATTCCTTCTCTTTGCATCTGACTAGGGATATCATGTGACTGGCAGTTTGAAATGCCTGCTTTGACTTCCTCTGGCAGTGATGGGCTGTAATCTGAAACTCAGATAAACTCTTTTCTTCTCTCAGTTTTATCACAGCAACAGAAATAAAACTAGAGCCTCCTCTGAGGAAAGACAAGCAAGGTTGACCTCTGACCTCCACACACATCTGTACATGTGATGGCTTTTCACACAGGTTCAGTGGCTCATTTAGGACTCAGAAAAAATCCAAATAATGAACACACACACACACACACACACACACACACACACACACACGATGACAGGCCCTGAGTGTGTCTGGAGAGCAAGCCTATAAACAGACAGTAAAGTCAACAGATGAGCAAAACCAAGCAGTTCCCACAGCATCTTGCCAGCTCTAACCTCTGCCCATCCCTGGACTCGATGTGTGTATGGTGTGTGTGTGTGTTAAGTATTTGGATTTTTCTGAGTCCTGAATGAGCCACTGAACCCATGTGAAAAGCCATCGAACACCTTCAGCAATGATGATAGCTCTGCCTCTTGGTATGTCTTCCAAGCTTATTTTGTCCTGGCCTCTCCGAGCCACTGCAAAGAGAGGCATCCAGGGACCTTCGCAAGAAGAGAGAGGAAGTGACAGATGTGTGGAGGGCGGCCGTCCACAGCTGCAGGGCAGCTGTAGTTTATGGGAAGTGTTAAGTCACTGGAGTCTTCTGGGTTCTTTAATAGCATATATTGATTTGCTTGTGCTTCCCTGAAGGAGAAAGGATTTGACTAACAGCCAACATTCCCCTGAGAACAAGCGCCAGAGGGTCTGGCTAAACAGAGAGTGAGAAGCCGAGAGAGAAATAAAAAATAAAAGGGGAAGAATGATGGTCTGTAAAATTGGGAAATAATATGTACTTCACAGGGGCTGACATGGCTCGGAACATGCAGGCGAAGGAAGAATTAATCTAGTTCCTCTCTGCATTAATAAATGCACCTGTAACCTCTTCCCTGTTTTGCCGCTCCTCTCCCCCAGGGGGCGCCATCCTGGTACCCATAGTCAAAACCCTTCCAAGAGCTACTCACGTATTCAGCCCTTGGGCTATATTCATGTTCTTGCTCATCCGGCTAAGAACGTTTTAGCTGTGTGTCCTCTGCCAGGATAAGCTTTGATCTCATGTTGTTTTGTTGTATAGGACACAATTTGAAATTATAATTAAGTTTGTAATTATAATTTAAACTGCTAATCCTCTGGGTTTCTGTGAGCATCGTGTCTTCGGTCTTCACAGATTCCGCACATAGTGATGGCATGACAGACTGTTCTTTGGGACAGTGAAGAGAATCAAGATGTCCACAGGGCCCCAGTACATAGCCCAGGGGCCAGCAAAGGGCAGATACCCAGTCTGAATTTGCAACTCAACTCTGTGAGCATGCTTGTCACAGAGTGGGCAGTGGGCTGGAGCAGAAGGAAGCTGACTCAGGTTTTGGAACCCTTGTTCCTCAGTACATTTTCCCTGCCCCCCACTACGCCCTACATGCCACAGGCCAGGTGACGTCATTGCTGTCTTCCTGCCTCCAGCAACAGAGTCATAAACAACCCAGGCCAGCCAAGGCTCCCAGTCCCTCTTCCTCCCACCAAGACCGGAAGCAGCATGGCCTTGGGGAGACAGTCATGAGCTGTGACCACTGTGTCAAAGAGGAAACAAGGGGCCCAGGTTGAGAACTTGCTACTGGACCCCTGGGTGCCCTTGACCTCCAGATCTGGTTTCCCAGACAGTGCTGTCGTGGAAGCCCTAACAAGTCAGGGTTAGCCACTTGTCTTCAATAGACAAACTAAATAAGAAGTAATAAGAAGCAAAAAAGGAGATTTATTAGATGTGGCCATGTAGGGAGGAGGAACAAGGAGGACATGTGACCCTTCCAGGTCTACCCTTGAGGTTTTGACGTAGAAGACAGGAAGTGCTCATAGCTAAACTGTCCTGGTCAAGGCGTGGTCCACACCCATCATCATAATCTCAGCTCCGGTCTCCTCTGCAAGTGCTCTGAAAAGTTGTCAGAATCGTGGGAAATTTCTCCCGCATATGCAAGCTCGCCTGCTGCTTTTAACAAAATCGCAAACATTCTATTTTTTATCAATAAAGACTTGGGAGGCAGATGCTGGGGTAAAAAACGCTGCCAGCTCAGAGAGGCAGAAAAAGCACCCAGCTGACCTTCCTCCTCAGCCAACTTCCTGGCAGGAAAAAGATACCTTTGTCCCCATGCCACCAGCTCAAAAAACCCTCAAAAGTGAATGTCCCTCCCTTCTACTTCCTGTACGCCTCCCTCTCTGTCCTCCTGACTTCTCACTCTCTGTAGTTTTTTTTTTTTCCTATGTTCACTCCCTGACAACTGGTTACTTGCTCTGCCTCTTGACCTATGGTTGACTTTATTTAATCCTGTCTTAGATTAAAGGTGTGTGCCAGGACTGAGCCATATCACAACTAGAAACAGGTTTTTCCAGAAAACACCACAATCTCAGGTTCCACAATGTGATCAAATATCCTACCACACTCCCCCTGTGGCTGACACCAATGCTTGTCTTTCTTCTCCCCACATGAGACTCCTGGGGACGTTCTAAGTTTCGAGGGCCTATGTCTCAATAGTGGATGTCTACATAGCAAGTCCAAGGCTAGCCTGGGCTGCACTAGGCCCTGTCTCAAGAAAACAAAATAAGCTGGAGCTGTAACTTAGTAGTAGAGTGTTGCCCATCATATGCAAGGCTATGAACTCAATCCCCAGCACAGAAAGAGGAGGGAAGGGAGGAAGAGGAGGAAGAGAAGAAAGGGAGAAGGGACAAATAATGTTATAAAATGGGTATAGTTCATGCCTATCGTCACTGCACTTGGGAGTGAGACTCAGGAGAATCAGGAGTTGAAAGTCAACCTCGGCTACATAGTAAGTTCAAGGCCAGCCTCGGCTACAAGAGACCCTGTCCTTTCTAAAATAAACAAATAAAATCTAATAGCTTTTTTATTGAGAGTCCATATCAGGAATTTAACTAGGTGTTCATACATTGGTCTATGAAGATAGATCGATAGATAGATAGATAGATAGATAGATAGATAGATAGATAGATAGATAGATAGACAGACAGATGATAGATGAGAGTTCAGCTTCTCTACAGTGTGCAGAGGAAAAAACTGAAGCACTGAGTAATTAAGTAGCCCTTTTAATGTCACAATGTCAATGTGCAAAACCTCCACAGCCCAGCATTGCTCCAAACATCCTCCCTAGGAAATACTGCTTGTGTCCAACCAACAGCAGAAACTGCCTTTAAAGTTCCCAGTTTACTGGCTCCACTTACAAAGTCTGCACGCAGATGACACCTTTCAGCATGGCCATATCAAGAGGGAAAGAGGTGTGTGCTGGTGCTGGTAAGGGGATGACCCCTCATAGACCTCACCGACCCTGTGCAGGGCAGCAATGGAGACAGGTATGAGGGTGGCAGCAGCTGTGACAGAGCTGTGGTGGGGTAGCAGCTGTGCAGATGCTCAGCTTTGGATGTTCTTGGAAGAAATTTATTTCAAGCTACAGGGGCCATCCCAGCACACCAGAGGCTGAACAGGAGGAGGGCAAGTCCACAGCAAGGCCAGTGGTAAGACAGTTCTCACACAGCAACAGTCTTACTTCTAAGATAAGTTTAAAGTCAGTCCCTTCTGACTTTAAAATCTTCATGAACCTCTCTCTCTCTCTCTGTGTGTGTGTGTGTGTGTGTGTGTGTGTGTGTATGTGTGTGTCCCCATCCCTCCCTTCCTCCCTCCCTCTCCCTACACAGCTTCTCTCAAGCCCAAATATCTCCAGTCCCTCCTATCCCTCCTAGAAAAATGTTCCCACTCTTGGTATGGTGGTACATGCCTGTGTTCTCAGCTCTTAAGATATGGAGGCAGCAGGATAGGGGGGCCAAGGCTGGCCTTAGCTACATAGTACATTTGAGGATAGTCTGGGCTGTATGAGATCCTGTTTTTAAAAAGAAACAATAAGTGAATAAAAATAATAAATTTAAAAAATCTTTATAAATAAATAATCTTCCAATTCTTATGGGCTGGCACTTACTTCAGTTTGGTTCTCCTATGGGACACTGTCCCACAAAATATTTGATTCTCTCCAGCTCAGCATTTCTAGTTAGTCACAGTTCCTAGCTTAACTACAGCACCCATGACATTACCTGGCTAGAACAGTTTTACCTCATGAGCCTTGCCCAATCATTGGGTAGTGACTGTGGGGAAGGTGATGTGTTGAAAGGATTAGGAAGCTAACCCTAAGCTAGCATGAAGGACTGTTGAGACTGGCTGGCAATATCTGCTAAGGACATCAGAGGGATGAGAAAGACAGGAGCTTCTGTTCTGTCTCCAAGTGCATTCAGACACACTGTACCCAGACTGTTCCAACAGAGCAACAGTGCAGCAGAAGAGCATTAACTCGTTAGACCCTGGAGAGAGAGGGAAAGGAGAACAGAGGCAAGCAGAATGGAGCAATGGAGGCTCTGGAATTTGCAGGTCAGGGTGCCCTTTTCCTTCAGCCTCGTCCCCCAACCCTGCAACAGCGTATTGGACTCCTTACAACAAAGATGGAACTGCCTGCTCGTGCTTGAAACCAGATGTCCTCTGCTCTTCCTAGCTCCACCTTGCTGAGGCAGGGTCGTTCCTGTTCTGCGACTGTGCAGCTTGCTCAGGGCTAGCTGGTCCATGAGATTCCCACACAGCTGTCTGTGTCTGCCTCCCATCTCGCCACACAAGTGCTGTGCTTACAGATGCTTGACACCACAGCTGGCCTTTTATGTGAGTTCTGGAACTTGGATCTCAGGCTAGCAATCCTAATAATGCCTTTGCCAACTGAACCATGTTTCTGGCTCGTTCTCATCTTTGAAGGAGGTGGAACATCCAAGACAAAATATCACCACAGGGTGTGTGCAGTGTCCTGTGACCTCAGATGACTTCCAAGCACAATTCCAAGGCCTCAAACAAAATGCTTTGCCAGTTTTCATGAAAAGACATAGGAGGTTATTCCGTCATCCTCTAGTAAGCATTTTGGAGCACACTCCAAATTTACAGCTCCCTGGGTCTGTGGCCTTAGACAGCCACTTGGCCTCAGCAGCCCATGCCTGCTTGTACCCACCATGGAAATCACCTCCTAGCTGGCATCCTCTGTTCACACTGTCTTCCTTCAAAACACTTTCATCTTCCAAATGGTAGTCAGATGTGACCAGTGAGCTTTGGGGTGATTAAGTACCATTCATACTTAATTCCTTCCCCCACTTTTAAATCAAAACTGATCTTAAATATTAGGCTGGCTGGTTGAGCCATAACAGCATTCCCAAGAGTGGGGAGGCAGCACTTTAAATTAATCTGAGGCTATCTCCAACACAGACTCTACCTCCAAACACACTTATTGATTTTGGACTCATGTACCTTGCTGTGGAAGAGTTTACACTTGTAAATTCTAAACTCTCACAGATTTGAGCCCTTTGAAAAGGAGGAGGGAGAGGAGAACAAAGAGGAGGGGGGGAGGGAGAGGAGGGAGAAAAGCCCCATCTGTCTTTAATTGACCTGAAGTTTGTCTACTAAAATAGACCCAGCTGGTCACCAAATCCTCAGAGCCAGGATTACAAAACGACTGCAAGTGGGGGATGGCAGCATGCACCTTTAATGCCAGTGCTCAGAAAGGAAGAGGAGGCAGAAGGGTCTCTGAGTTCTAGGGCAGCCTAGGCTACAGCAAGTTCCACCAGGACTACACAGCGAAATTCTGTCTAGGAAAGAAAGAAAGGGAGAGAAGAAGGGAGGAAGGGAGGGAGAGAGAGGGAGGAAGAGAAGGAGGAAAAGAGGGAGGGAGGGAGAGAGGGAGGGAGAGAGGAAAAGAGGGAGGGAGGGAGAGTGAGCGAGCATGTCACCATGCCTAGCCTATTTTACACAGCACTGGGACCCTCATCTCACAAGGCAGGAACTCTACTCACTGAGCCATCTTCCTAATCCTCGGAACAGTTTCTTCAATGGTTATTTTTTAATTCACCCTTCAAGGTAAACATGATTTTTTAAAAACTGTTTTAATTACTTGATTTTCTCAAGAAAAAAAAAAAAAATTCTACAGAGAGGGCATTTTGAGAAGAACCATTCGAAGTATTTCCCCACTGCATTTTTCCTAAGCCAGGTCCTGAATAAAAACTCCATCCCAGTCATGCATAAGAAAATCTTCCCACTGAAGCATTCCAGAGGGTTTAACCTAGTTTTAAATTAAAAAAAAAAAAAAAAGAGTTGGCAACCAGTGAGAAAGAAATTCACTTGCTAAATTTTAACCAGAATCTTTACAGAAAGTGTCAGGGGCATTTAAAGTAAGCACTGTGATTTACAAAACCTGCCTGATTATACTTTTTTTTTTTTTTTTCAGTTGGATCTGTGCATCCTGGTAAACGTACTTTTATTTTTATTTTTTTCAGTCATTAAAAAGGAAATATCAAAATAAAGTTAGCCTGGACAAGAATTCACAAATCTCAAAGTCTTAAAGATTTCCAAACAAACAATGGAGAGACTGCCCAGTGGTTAACAGCTCTAGCTGCCCTGGCACACAGCCTGATAAACAGTTCACAAGCAACTACAGTTCTGACTCCTGGGGATCTGACGCTTCCTTCTGGCTTCTGTGGAAACTGCATGTGCATGCACAAACCCACACAGAGGCACACACAGGCATATAACTAAAAATTAAAATCTTTTGGAAAAAAAAAAAAGCAACAAAGTGCAGTTCAACCCCACTGGCTTCCCTAAATATTGATAACATACTGATGATGATATTTTTCAATGCTTTTATCTTAAAACATTTTATTTTGCCTCTTTGCTTTTATGTCTTTCTAGCCGCCCTGTGTTTTGTAATGGGCCAGATTTCCAGTCCAGCAGAGTGCAAACATAACTTTAGAGTGTGTGCACATATTTGAGAAGCATGCTCAATTGCATTGACTGAGAGGGGATCTGCTCAGGGAAGCTGAGTGGCCTGTGGTCTGAGGACTCACAGCTGAGGAACTGGAAACCACGCTCAGCCTGCCAGACTCAGATGCCAAGTTGCGGTCATGGCAGCAGGCAGATAAGAGCCACGAAGCTCTGTGGTTTCTTCAAATGCAGTGAAAGCCCAGAGGGTCACCCTCCAGCCATAGCTCCAGCCAAGCCAGCTACCAGTTCATTAAAGGCCTCACAAAGTTTGGAACTGTATGCCAAGCTGGAGCCAATCACATTCTTCAGAATGCTCTCCTTGATCAAGGATTACAATCTGTGGGCCTTTCTTAATTTTCCACCATGTTTCTTTTACAAAATAAAGAATACATTGCATCCTTATATCAAAGACCCCAGTATATCAAGGCCACTGTTGCAATAAGATACATCTATGGTCATCAGCCTGATTTAGAATATTTATGCTCACTCCATTATAAAGGGCAAAAGTATAGGCAGAGGTTATGTACAAAGTCTGTGAATCGGCTCCCTGTAGCGTGCGTGCGCGCGCGCGCGCACACACGCACACACGCACACACACCTTGTGCTTATGTTTCAGAGGGCATTGGCATCATATTATCTTTTTTATTCATCCACATTTTCTTCTATTACAAACCTGTATCTATAGGGACTGTGTTTGGGTTTTGTTTGCTTAACTTTTGTAGTGTTGAGATTGAACTGCAGGCTGATCATGCTAGACAAGCACTTTAGCACAGAGTCACAGCACGAGTTTGTTGCTGCTGCTATTGTTATTGTTGTTTGTTTTGTTTTGCATGAGACAAAATCTCACTAAGTTATTCAAGCTGGCCTTGAACTCACAACCCTCCTGCCTCAGTCTCCCAAGTAGCTGGTATTACTATCATGTGCCACCATGCCCAGCACAGGACAGTTTTTAAGTCAACTAATCCAAAGACAAGTTTCCACTGAACAAACAGGAACTTAAAATGAGAGCAATACCTCCAGTAGAAGATGATGGGCTGCCAAAATAAAATAAAATAAGACTTTGGTCTATCCATGCAGCACAGCAATTTCCCCAAAACATCCCACCTAAAACCACCTCTCCGCCCCCCCAACCTTCCAAGTCTGTTCTGCTCACACTGCAACATGGTTCCCTGAGTCACCTCGGTAACATCTGGACCCTCCTGGCTGCCAGCAACCCTCAGGTCTGTGCCCCCTCTGTTCCCAGCTTCCTCTAATGGTCCTGCCGCCTTGCTCTGCAGCCCACCACTTCCTCCATCCCTCTGCAATGCCTGTTCTCTGCTGGATAAGCTGTTATTGGTTCTTCCACTGCCAGGTCAAATGTCTCTTTGTTGAGAAAGCCTCACTCTTTGGACATCACATTCCCTCATTCCTCACAGATGGTCTTTCATTTCATTTCTTTTGTAACCTGCTTCCTCGAGGGACAGCAAATGCTTTCAGTTGTGAATTAACATCAGGAGGAACTCTGGGACACTGGCAGGGACCAACAGCTGCTATCTGCCCTTAAGGGGGCTTTACACAGAACAGAGGAGAAGGCTACGGAGACGGCTCAGTGGAAAAAGTGCTTGTTCAGATCCCCCGCACCCGTGTAAGAGCTAGGTGTGGTGGTGTGCACCTGTATCCTAACAATAAGGAGACAAAGACAGTTAGATGCCAGGGACTTGCTGGCCAGCACTCTAGCCAAATCAGTGAGCTCCATGTCCAATAAGAGACATTGCCTCCGATAAGCATATGTGTGTACACACCTGTGCGCGCGCTCTCTCTCTCTCTCTCTCTCTCTCTCTCTCTCTCTCTCTCTCTCTCTCTCTCTCTCTCTCTTCTCTCTCTCTCTCTCCCTCTCTTCCCCCCCCCCCCCCCAGAGAGAGAGATATCTGGTCAGGATGTCCAGACATTGAATCCTTTGACCAAAGTTGGAAAGCAGACTCGCTGGGAGCTTTCCATGGTCCTGAAGCTCCTGGCCACAGTGCTACTATTCCTTTCTGTTTACTCATTGAATAAGGAACAGCTGATATGCTTATGTGCTAGGGCAGCGCCCAGCTCTAGACTGGAAACAGCCGTTAACAAGATAGATTACAAGCCAGGTGTGGTGGCGCACGCCTGTAATCCCAACACTCGGGAGGCAGAGGCAGGCGGATTGCTGTGAGTTCGAGGCCAGCCTGGTCTACAGAGTGAGTCCAGGACAGCCAAGGCTACACAGAGAAACCCTGTCGGGGGGCGGGGGAAGATAGATTACAGGTCCACTGTTTATTCATTAAACTCTATTTATGAACAAATGCATGAAGCAAAGAAAACACTATGTGCACACGAGCGCGCGCGCACACACACACACACACACACACACACACACACACACACACACTAGCCAGTCGTGGAAGCAGATGCCTGTAATCCCAGAAATTGGGGAGAATGAAGCAAAGTGATCATTGAGGGTTCAAAGCCAGATAAGCCTATACAAGTAAAAGACGCTGTTAGTGGAAATGGAGAGGGAAGAAGGGAAAGAAAGGAAAACAAGGGAAGGAGTTGAGTGGGAGAGACAGGGGAGGGAGGGAGGGAGGGAGGAAGTAAAAAGGGAAGGGAGAAATAAAGGAAGTAAGGAATAAAGAATGAAAGAAGAGATAAAGAAAAGGAGGGGCTCTAAGGAATCCTCTGTTACCTACTGCTCCCAAAGCCGCCACTGACCTGCCCCGGTCAGACCAGGCCCTTGCTGATGCATGGCTTGGGAACAGAGGCCTTCATCCTTTTCAGCCATTTCCTGCCCAGCAGGAGCAGCAGCAGCAATGGGGAAGCAGAACAAAGGACCAACCTTGCCTACATCTTCTCTGGCCTCACTCCCAGCCCTGGCTGCTGAAGGCAAGGGTGCCAAGCCTGCTACAGGCCATGGGCAAGGTGGGTACCATGGGGCACTGCCAGTCCTTTCCCTGGTCACACCAGTGGTGGTGGAAACAGTGTCCACCCAAACCAGGCCCTTCCCGTAGATTGCCCACCCCACCCTTGGCACGGCACTGATGGGGTTCTGGAGGTGGGAGAATGTCAGATGTGGTGGAAATCTCGACCCCTTCTCCAGGCCCCTTCCCTAACACCTCATGCCTCCAACCCAAAACTGGCTACAAGGCTTGAGAGCAATTAACAGATCCGGTAGAGTGAGAACCCACCCCCACCCCCCACCTCCCCACCACCACCCCACCACCCCCCATCCACCCACTAAGAAACAGGAGTCCACCTCTAGAGAAGTCAGACTTCAACCTTATCCTGCATAAGGTGGCATGACAGATGAAGCATAGTTATTCTTCTGATTTGAGGGCCAAAGGAAGACCTCTTTTGTGAAAGCAATGTGGAAAGTGAGGTCTGGAAACAGGAACTCACCAGCTGATGCAAGAATGGTGCAGAAAGACGACACAGCAGCCTGAGTGGATAACGAGCTTGGTCCACTTAAGGAACAGAACCAGGGCAACAGCCACATGGTGTGCAGCATGAGGGGTCGAGGGTGAAGAGATGCAAAGGCATTAGGTTGCCAAAGGAAGGGGAGGTCGATGCTACCAATAAGAACTACCCAGCAGCACCTGCGAGTGGGTGAGTGTTATTAGCTTCTGCTGGTCTTACCTCGAACTTTAGTCCTCAGGAGGAGCCAACTTTGTGATTTCTGGTCTTGAGCCATAAGACCTAAACCCTGTGACAGACAGGAGATATGAGCTCCATATAAGCCTGCTGGATTAATGAGCGGAAGGTAAAGAAGAGATGCGGAGATCACGTGGTTGCGCCTTTTTCACATCTAAGCACAGAGCGGAGCTCGCCAGGAGCCACTGATTAAACTCACCAGTTTCTTGTGGAGTGTTTTGCTCCCATGTCCAAGTGAGTCCGGGACACCACAGCAGCCTAGCTCCCAGAACCCAGTGCTGCTGTAGCCTGCTGAGCTTCCAGGACACTCTAGGGTCCACGATGCTCCCACCAAGCCTCCTGCCCCCTCCCGCTCACCAGGAGTCTGATTTGCAGTCCTGTAACTCTCCAACCCCAATTGTTCTTTCTTTCTCCCTCTAACCTTGCTTTTGTTTCTTGGAGCACCCATACTAAAAGAGAAGAGCTACAGTATTTCCGGCTGAGCTAGCAAAGCCTCCTGCCACTATCGTTCACATACCTCTTCCCAGTGCAAGCATTAAACAGCGTGGAAGGCAGAGGAGAGACACCTGTAACTGCTGCCAAAGCAGAGGATCTATAACAGAGAAATTGAAGGAAGAGCCTGGGGAAAGCCTTTGCTAGTTCCTCCTATTTCTTACAGTAGAGGATCATCTCATATCCCTAGTTTAAAGCCCCTTAAATTCTATTTTAGTGTCTCTAGAAGTAGGATTTTTTTCATAGCTATCATTTCCATAACTTAGTCTTTGGTCATGCAGCAATTTCTCATATCCTTTGAGATGGAACTGTATAAGAGAGAAAATAGTGATGTGGATGGTAAAACATTTCTGCTGTGTGTGCACTCAAATGTGTATGTGTGTATGCCCCCACACACACTACAAATATATATAAATATATACGTGCACTGAAGGTGGCAAGTATGAAATTGAGATGTTCTAACGATTTAAAACAAAGATAGGCACAGAGATACAGAGGGGGAGGAGGGAAGGATGGCGTGCAGAATAAATTATTATTCATTCTGTATTAGTTAATACAGGGAATCATTACAGCAGTAGCTTTCTTTAACCAGCTGGTTCCCCAATGATTGACACAGAGACTATGATTTATTTTCCAAGCTTAAAGCACTGGAGCTGGGCAGATATCAGCCCCCTAAGCTATTTAATCTCTCAGCTACACAACCTGAGTTACTTGCCAATAAGTCGTCCTTTCTGGGCTGAACGTGTTTATCTAGGTGGCAACCAGATCTCAGGGCACTGAAATCAGCATCTGAAAATACAGTGAATGACAAGGGATGGGCTAACAATGGAGATGTAATATGAATAAATTAATAAAATATTTTTTTAAAAAGAAGGGAAATATAGTGAACGAGACCCTCCTCCAACGGTGGAAACACACACACACATACACAGAGAGAGAGAGAGGGAGGGAGAGAGACAGAGACAGAGAGACAGAGAGAGAGAGAGAGAGAGAGAGAGAGAGAGAGAGAGAGAGAGAGAGAATAGGGGCATACACAGAAACTTTTGTGTGTAATTGTATGTGTGTAGTACATGTATGCACTTGCACATGTGAAGACCAGAGGCTGACAGCCTTCCACTATTGTCCTCACCTCCTCTTTATAGACAGAGTCTGTCACTAAACCCAAAGCTTCCAGATTGGCTAGACTAACTGTCCAATCAGCTCTGGACACCTTCATGGCTCCATCCCCTCACGTTAGGCACGTTGTGCGGCTGTGCTATGACTCTGAACACAGCTCTTCCTGCTTGTACAGCGGCCCTTTAACCACAGAGCTGTCTCCCCAGCCCAACTCCAGAGTCCTAGTCCAAAAAAAAGAATAGGACTGTATTGATATTTTTGCTTTGATTGCATGTATTTAAATGTCTTATATATTAGGTTAAATAAAATTAGTTTCAATTAATTTCTCCTATTCACTTCTTTGTTCTTGAATATGGGTGATTTTAAAATTTTAGCTTGAGCCGGTCATTCATACCAACTTCTTCTGCCGACCAATCATTTTAGAGTGCTGGGTTTGCAAACTCAAGCCTGAAAGCAGAATGCTAGACACCTGCTACCCATTCTGGCCTCAGCCTGCTCATCCCAAGAAACACTAAGAACCAATATTATAACCAAATTCACATTGTCCTCCTCTTGAGCTAATCGTTTGGATCCCTCACAGAATGATACATTTTTTTAAAGTATATATAATATCTAGTATTTATTCTTTGAGAATTTCATGTGCATATACAATGTATCTCAGTCATATGCATCCCTCCAACTCACACTTTCAACTCCTTCCAGAGCTTCTCTCTATGTTTCTCTCTCCCAACTTCATGTCCTTTATTTTTTTAACCCATGGAGTCCAGCTGTGCTGCCCATATACACATGAGTGTGGAGCCATCCATTGGGGCATGAGCAACCTACCAGGGGCCACACACAGACACCCCAAAAAACTGACTCTCCCTCCCCAGCAGCTGTCAATAGCTCCTTGGCTGGGAGTGGTGCCCGCTGGGTCCTTCTCACCTTCATGATGAACTGCTGACTGGCTTGACTGAATTCTACAGATCTTGGGAATTTTTTTTTTTTTTTTTTAAACAGAAGATTTCCAGTCAGGTGACTCCTGACAAAGAAAGTCCCACGAAGGACCCTGACCTTATGAATTTTCTGACTCCTTCATTTTCAGGCTAGAGATAGGTGGACCTGTCTTTTAGAAAGCTCCAATATCAAATCAGCACCACTGAAAATAAAAATAAAAATAAGAATAAAAAAAGATGAGCTTTCTGGATCCTGGCTTGTCACCACTAGGGGTCCATAACACACACCCCTCCTGGGAGCTGTTCTCTCATTTTTCACCAATTTCAAATGTTTTCCCATCTGATCAGATTAGCAGAGCCTCTTGGATTAGAGCCTGATGACTTTCAGTGTCTATTTGTTTCACTTTACATCAGCCAGAGCGAGATCAAATCAGGGTTGCATTACCCTTCTCCCAACCCCAGCAGCAGGCCTTCTGATTCTTTGTTTCAGCTTGAGCTCTCGGGAAACAGTTGTCAGAATGGATGGATGAGTCCACCGAGCCCCAGGAATATGGCTACATCATTCAGCCCGTTTCCCAAAATGAACCGCTTGGGCTTCCCGTGAGTGCTCTGCTGCTTTCCCACGCCAAGTCCACGGCAAACTGGCTGGACATGTTTGTAGAAAGACTGTCAGATAGTGAGTGTCCTCAGACCAGGCCGTCGGGGGAGACCTGGGGGCTGTTGATGATGCCTCTGCCCCATCTCACAGCCGTAGATGGGAATTCCTTTGGGTGGGGCCCAAAACCTGTATTTCATCAAACTTACTGTTTACACACATCCTGGAGTTTAAGAACCAGAGAGAATGAAACCAAATGTATGGAAGGGAAAATGTCTGGAAACGATGAAGGGAGAGGCTGATGGAAAGACAAGCCTTTGGCTTCCTAGAAAATGTTGTCACTATAATATCTGAACAGGAACCCCACACACACACCTCCTCTTTTCTGCTTAAATTTCGCACCTCTACTATTTTTCTTTAGAACACATGCTACAACATGCAAGTGGGATTGTATCCTCATGTGTCATCTTCACCAGAAGCAACGAAACACTGTGTGGGTATTTATGAACAATGATTGAGGCCAGGGCTAAAGGTTCTCCATTCAAAGGAAAGGACCAGGCTGGGGAGATGGCTCCATAAGCAAAGCATTTGCCTCAGAAGCTTGAAGACCTGAGTTCCAGAGCCCAAGCAAAACACCTGGATATCATGGCATGTGCTCACAATCCCAGCAAGGGCGAGATGAGAGGCAGAAGGCAGACCCTGGAAGCCTACTGCCCAGCTAGCCTACTCTACTTGGTATTGTTCTAGACCATGGAAGATGCTGTCTCCGACAGAAAGTGGAAGATGAGCCAGCTGTCACAGCCACAGCTGTGTTGGCAATTCTGCAGACTGACTAGAACTCCCAAGGCTGTCTTGGATTCCTTCCCTAGACATTTCTCTCTTGCCTCTTTACCTAACCAGACACCCTCTCACTGGCAGGTAGTCTTTGGAATGCCTTCACCAACTACCCTATTAGCAGACCACTAGCCTCCAGCATCTCAGAAGCCAATAATGCCATCAGACCAAACCTCAAACCTATAACAAAGATCTTCCAAGTTTGCTTTTCCTGGCCTAGCTGATCCTACACACACACACACACACACACACACACACACACACACACACACACAATGTGTTTGATTTAAGACTATATTTCATTGTGTGAGTCACAAAGTTCATGGAGTCATTTCCATAGTGGAATGTGTCATCTGGGAAACCTGAATCTATGCTCCCAGGTCATGGTTGCTCATCTTTGGCTCAGAATAAACTATAAACCCTCTCATGGTTCCCTGTGCAGACAGGAGGAGACAGGAGCTGTGGCTAGGAATCTGGAGACACAGGTTTAATTCTAAGACATTGTTTGCTTACACACAGTCTCCTCTTTTTTTTTTTTATTTTTGTTTGTTTGGTTGGTTTGGTTTGGTTTGGTTTTTGGTTTTTTGAGACAGGGTCTCTAGACTGTGTTAGCCTTGGCAGTCCTGGACTCACTTTGTAAATCAGGCTGGCCTCGAACTCACAGCGATCTGCCTGCCTCTGCTTCTCAAGTGCTGGGATTAAAGGCATGCATCACCATGCCCAGCTCATCACACTCCCCCTCTTAGTGTAGCAAAAGCAACAACCACACACCCTGTGAGGTTACCCCTCTTCAGTTAGTGTGGAGAATAAGAACCCAGGGTTTACAGCTCAGAAGATGGAGACTCTGGAGCACGTGGTGTGATTCTTGTTCAAACCAAGGCCCTGAGAACCAGGAGAGATAACAGCTTAGTCCAAACACCAGCAGCCTCAAGACTGCCGACTCGCTGTATCAGTCCCAGGTCCCAAGCAGAAGCCTTCCCTCCCTGTTTGCAGCAGCAGTCTGGTGGACTCGACTCCCTCGTACCCACTCAATTGGGTAGATATTTATACACTCCACAGATGAGCCACTCACCTTAAGGAAGGGAATATGTTTTACTCTGTCACCAATTCAAAGATTGATTTGCTGTGTTAAGACACTGCCTAAAAAAGAAAAAGAAAAGACAAAAAAACAGGGGCTGGTGAGATGGCTCAGCAGTTAAGAACACTGGCTGTTCTTCTGGTGGTCCTGAGTTCAATTTCCCACTTGGTGGCTCATGACCATCTATAAAGGGATCTGATGCCCTCTTCTGGCATATAGGTGTACATGTAGACAGAGTGCTTCTACATTTAAAAATAAATAAATTTTAAGAAGAGAGAGAGATTTCCTTCCTCAAGACACTGGTCTACGGCTAAGAAAAAGAGCAGAGGAGGGCTTCCCATTGGAGAAGGAGGTGTGAAGAGTGGGATAAAGACCAAAAGTTACATTTTTAAAAATTGACTTCCAAGCTATGGTGAGAGCTAATTAGTTACAGAGCTTACCTTGCAAGTCTGAGGGCCTGCACTTGGTTCACCAAGCACAATAGCCTGCGTCTCAGCACAGGGCTAGAGACCCAGGGATCATGCGGCTTGCTGGATAGCCAGCACTAGTGCTTCAGTGATTCCCAGGCCAATGAGAGAGAGTGTCTCAAAACCCCATGTGGATGACAACTGAGAAACGAAGCTAGTGTTCAGCGCTGGCCTCCACATGCACGTGGACACACACGCACCTTTACACATACAGACACACACGTGCACAAATACACAAAGAACTGGACCATAAATAAAGGAGGGGGAAAGACTGACTCAAAGATGAGAGTCCAGGAAAGAACAAACAGCCATCCAGCCAGGCAGTGGAAAGTGTTTCTCTATAGCAGCCTCTACCCACACAGCAAAGAGACCCAAGTCGGATGTCTGGATTTAGGAACAAGATCCAATGGTCAGTTATCCCCAAGAAACACACCTCACCAAGCTCAAAAAAAGAAGATGCAGGGAGGATCTATCTAGTGATGAAAGATGCAAAAAAAAGTTGTGGTAGTTATCCTACTATCTGATAAAACAGTGCAAATACAAAATAAGCAGAGGGTGTGTGTGTGTGTGTGTGTGTGTGTGTGTGTGTGTGTACAAATATATCCAGCATCAGAGCTACTAATCACTGGACACTGCTGGGAGGGGTGTCTGTAAGCATGACTGCCAGCAGAGTATATGGGATGGAGAGACAGCTCAGTGGTTAAGAGCACTGGCTGCTCTTCTGGAGGACCCCAATTCAATTTCCAGAACCCACATGGCAGCTCACACCTGTCTGTATCTCCAGTTCCAGGTGATCTGTGACCCTAGGACAGACATACATGCAGGCAGAACATCAATGCACATAAAAATAAATAAGTGTTTTTAATATAAAAACATACATTGCCATTGAGTAACAAAAAAAAAAAAAAGAAGAAGAAGAAGAAGAAGAAGAAGGCGACAGTTTGGTTCAACATGACTCTGTAGCCAGCAGTTCAAGCTTCAAGAGTCTGATCCCAAGTAGCTTATTTTTAGACACGTTTTAGGCACAGCACAATTTGGTGAAAAAAAAAATTCCTAGTGATAACTCAGTCCCATGCACACAACAAAACTTAAGACATGACTACATTGAAACGCTTTACGTGACGTCTTCCGTAAAGAAGGGTTCTTCAGACTGACAGAGAATCGCAAGCTCGTGATCAGGATCTAGGAGAAGGTCTGGTCCTGACCACTTCAATAGCACAAATGTCACCAGGATGTTAACTATCTCCACTCCCAGCCTTCTCCCTTTGAAGAGACGGCCCTGCGTGTTTAACATTCTTAGTTTCCCTAATGCTTCCCTATGAACACAGGTTTTTCTGTGCCTTCTGCAGGGCACAGAGTATAGGCAGGTGATGTGACGTCATGCGGGTGACTCTCATAGTCCACCCTCATCTTTAGATAGATAGTCCAAATGCAAAACTTCAGAGTTAAATTATACCAAAGCAAAAAAAAAAAGGACCAAACAGATATCTACAGAATATTCTGTCCAACAAAAATAAAATTCATGCTCTTCTCAGCAGTCCACAGAACCGTCCCTAAGTGGGCCACATTCTAGGTCACCAAGTGTGTATTAATGAGTAAAAAAGAATCCAAATCGTGTCATGTATTTCATCAGATTATGGTGGAATAAAGTTTAGAAATAAACATCAAAAGATACAGAAACTGTACAAATACAAACAGTGAATTCTTTTAGTGTTTGTTTGGTTATTTGTTTGACACAAGGTCTCACTGTGTAGCTCTGGCTGTCCTGGAACTCACTATGTAAACTAGGTTGGCATCAAACTCACAGAGATCCACCCCATCTCCGCCAGGATTAAAGGGGAGCACCACCACACCCAGCCTTGAACAATGAATTCTTGTTTTTGTTTGTTTTTGTTTAGTTATGTTGTTTTGTTTTGTTTTTGAGACAGGGTCTCTCTGTGTAGCCTTGGCTGTCCTGGACTCACTTTGTAGACCAGGCTGGCCTTGAACTCACAGCGATCCGCCTGCCTCTGCCTCCCAAGTGGAACAATGAATTCTTGAATGACCAATGTATCACTGAAGAAATCATGGCAGTGACTGCAATCACTAAAGCTGAGTGAAAAATCAAATCACAGCTTCCCAGAACCTTTGGGAGGCAGTGAAGGCAGTTCTGAGAGCAGTGCTTACAACTGTGTGTGCTGATACTAAAAACCAGAGAGTTCAAACAAATAACAAATGATGCAGCCACAAGGTTAGAAACAAGACGCCAAACTCCACAGCAGCAAGAAGCAATGAAAATCAGAGCTGACACGAATTAGACAGAGACTAAATGAACAATACATTGAAACCAATGAAACAAAAGGCAGGTTCGTTGAAAAGATACACAAAGGTGACAAAGCCTCAGCCGAAGTATCCAAAAGGAAGAGAGAGAAGACACAAAATGACAAAATTAGAAATGAAAATACATGTGTGACAACAAATTCCAGTGAAACCCAGAACCTTAAAGAACACTTCTAAAACTCACAGTCAAAAACAAGCAAACAAACAAACAACCTGGGGACCTCTGTAAGAAATAGACCAGTTCCTAGATATGGACAGCCTACCAAAATCAAATAAAACAATAACAATTACACAGACCTATAAAAAACAGCAGGATTAAAGCATTAACTGAAACTCTTGCACAAAGGGAAGGCCAGAGCTGGACAGACTCGGTGTAAGGTTTTTCTAAATCTTTAAGGAAGTGCCAACACCAGCACTCTTCATAGTATTCCACAAATTAGCCCCGATGCCAAAACCAGATCAAGACACAACAGCAACGAAATAACAAAAGGAAGTTATAGTCAGTCTCCTGACCCACTTAACAAAATTCCTGCAAACAGTACTCAAGAGCGCACTGAGAAGATTATGTGACAAAAGACAAAGTTGGTATTATCACAATGCAAGGTTGACTCAGCACACACAAATCAATAAATGCAATAAGACGCACAGAGGCAAGCATGGAAGTTATGCAGTCATCATGAAAGAAAAGGTTCAATAGCCTTTCCTGATCAAAGCCCTGAGGAATCTGGGAAAAGAGAGATGCATCGACATACAGAAAGCTAAACATGGCAGCAGAGCCAACAGCATAGCGAATGGAAAAGAAATAGATTCTTCAAAAGTCCAGGTTGAGACCCCTTAGTCCCCTCATTGCCCTTACTAAATGTGGTCCTCCAAACCTTAGCTGCACAATACAATTACATAAATAAAAGCCAAGATGTCCCTAGATCCCTATGCAGACACAATTCTCTGCTTGGAAGATGCTAGTGGCTCCATCGGGAAAACAATTAGACCTGACTCACACTTTCAGAAAAGTAAGTAACAAAATCAGCACAGTAAACCTTAGTCACCTTCCTATACCAGTGGTGAGCCCGCCAAGAAAGACACTGGGGAGGGGAGGGATCCATTGATAACAACAATAAACTAACAAGGAGGCTAACAACCCACACAGTAAAAGCTTTAAGAAAGAAACAGAAGGCACTAGCTGACCACCCCCCCCCCCCAAACGCTAATGGAGTGGCAGGATGTTACAGTTAGGGCTTAAACATGGTTTGGTGCTGTTTTGACCTTCCTAATTGAAATATTCATCTACAAGGAGCATGGTCTCTGTGCAGAAGACCTTCCTCCCAAATTGCACTGAAATTCTTGACTCTCACCTGGTTAGAAACTTCTACCAGACTCCAGGTGAGGGGCTCCTTTCTCATTTCATGGCTCTCTAATTTTCCCTGCATCAAAATGACAGCAAATGCTAGTGAGGACATGGGGGAAGGGAGCCTTTGAGCCTTTGTCTAGGACTGGGGTGAGGACTGGTGCAGCCACTGTGGAAGTCAGTGTGACAGTTCCTCAAAAAAAGATGAAGATAGAACTCCTGTTTGTGCCAGGCAGTGGTGGCTCACACCTTTAATCCCAGCACTTGGGAGGCAGAGGCAGGCGGATTATTGTGAGTTCAAGGCCAGCCTGGCCTACAAAGTGAGTCTAGGACAGCCAAGGCTACACAGAGAAACCCTGTCTCAAAAAACAAAAACAAACAAACAAAAAAAGAACTCCTGTGTGCTCCAGCTACCTCAGACCTGGTTTATCTCTAAGTAAATATATCCTGCCCGTACTTGCACATCCATGCTTGCTGTTGCCCACACCTAATAATCTAGAAATGAAATCAGCTTATATGTCCATCAGCCCATGAATGGACAGAGAACATATGTGGTACAAAGACATGTGGAATTTTTATGCAGCTGTAAAGAAAAAGAAAATCAATGTTTTTGCAGGAATATTGGTGAATATGTGGGTCATCGGGTTAGCAGAAACAAGATTCAGAAAAACAAATACCACATTCTTCTCTCAAATGTAGAACCTAGCAATTTTTTGTTTGGTTTGGTTTGGTTTGGTTTTTTTGAGACAGTTTCTCTGTGTAATAACCCTGACTGTCCTGGAACTCACTTTGTAGACCAGGCTGGCCCACTAACTCACAAAGATCCTCCTGCCTCTGCCTCCCGAGATTAAAGGCGTGTGCTACCACCCCACCCCACCCCCATCACCCATAGTAAGTAGAGATCTTAAGGGGAAGAGAAAACAGAGAGAGAATGAGGGGGCGCTGCATGTGACTTGAAAGCAGCGGCAGGGGTACTGTTCGGGGAAAGGAGGGGACTAGCAGGAGGGAGAAGGGGAGATAAGTGAGCAATGTGGGAAAAAGGAGGAAGTTTAATCACTTGTGTGTATGAAGATGCCACAGTGAGCCAGTTATGGACCTGGGGTCATTCGGAGATTTACCAGTCTGACCATGAATCACTTTAACAAAGGAGAGGCTTTATTCAGATACTGACACTGGCTATCACGGCACTCTCAAGATACAGCTCCGTATTACCCTAGTTGGGCCTTCATAAAGGCAAAACTCACAGCATGCCACCTACTTCCTGCCTTCCCGCAATCATGTGCAAGCGCACATCCTGAGGTAACTTCCTGCCCTCGGGTAATCAGGCACACATCCTGCCTACGTGCAGTCAGGGGCAACCAAGCTTTTTTACAGAAGCAAAAACACGCAGTTTGTACAAGACCAGGCAATTACAAGAACAGCCCCCAGCATTCCAGGAAGTTATCTGTCCTTGGGCAAGTAAGGGTTGTTACAGGTCAGAGGCGTTTTTGTTGTATAGCATTCTTAAGCACAGTAACTTTAAATTTTTAAACATGGTGTTCACCATCAAAAACCTACTTTGTAGCCACGCGGTGGTGGCGCACGCCTTTAATCCTAGCAGTTGGGAGGCAGAGGCAGGAGGATCTCTGTGAGTTCGAGGCCAGCCTGGTCTACAGAGAGGGTTCCAGGACAGCTAAAGCTGTTACACAGAGAAACGCTGTCTCAAACAAACAAACAAAACCCTACTTTGCATGCTAACACAAAGACAGATTTATTTTAAAAACTCATTTATGAGTCAGAGCATATTGGCAGAAATACTTTCACTTTGGTCTTGAGGTTGGGGTTACAGATATGCACCCTGTGTTTGGGGAAACTGTCCTTAACTCAACCAGAGCCAAGAGCAACCACAGAGCAGAGACAGGATCTTTTTTCATGGTATATGATCGCTCTGGTCTCAAGACTAGACTGGTGTGCACTTAAAAAGGATTACTCTTTATTTTTAAAGCTAATTGTCTAAAAGTTCCTGGCACCATCTAAGAAAAGTCTTAAGGACAAAAAAAAAAAAAAAATGTAGGAATGCAAACTGCCTTGAACTCGAAGGCTTGGCACCTCTCTCTCCATGGGAGACTGAGGCCTTGTTGCATATACGTACCCCAGTGTTCCTGCAGTCTAGCTACAGGGATGTTCCCTTTGAACATGAAAACAGCCTTTTACAATCATGAAATCCCTTTGGTACCAACCTTAGGGGAAGACTGGAAAACAAGATGAGGCCATATGTTCGCTGATATGGGAAGTAAGTAGGGGAGCCCAGAGAGAGCAGTAAGAGGCTGATAAGCATCTATCAGTAATTCACTTCTCTTTTTTTTTTTTTCCCCCGAGACAGGGTTTCTCTGTGTAGCCTTGGCTGTCATGGACTCACTTTGTAGACCAGGCTGGCCTCGAACTCACAGTGATCCATCTGCCTCTGCCTCCCAAGTGCTGGGATTAAAGGCGTGTGCCACCACACCGGGCAATGATTCACTTCTTAAGAGACTTCAAACGTTGAGGTCTGAGGTGAGCTCTCATTCTGCTTGGGCCCTAGCCAGAACCTCGGGGATTGAGAGCAGGTGAAATTCCTCTTACAAGTCTGAGGATGATAAAGAGGTCTGCCCAAAGATGCAGACGGCGTTGCACAAGGCCGTGTCGGCGTGCACAGTGGAGTGCCTATCACTAAGGCTTCCTCCATCCTCCTTGTCGTCCTTTCGTGTGGTCTTTACCTTGGAGGGTGGGGGGAGATAGAGAAGGCTGGATCTGTCTTCTTGTTTCAGAGGATGAGTCCCCTCCCCCACCCACTACCCTCTTGGTTTGCAAGGTGTACTCTCTTCCCAGCTCTCCATGAGGGATGAAATAGAAAGAGCCTGGTGCACCCTGTGTTTTAGAATTATGACAGCTAAGACTCTATTAGAATTCATGTTTAAAAAAATAAAAAATAAACTATTCTCGGGGTCAGCTTTAAGAATCACTTTGGGACGTGTAAGCATGCTGAGAGATATGAAGATGTTTTAAAGAGACACCCCTGTCCTTCCGGTTATCAGTCTGTTGAAACAACAGACCCCCATGTGACCCCCTAAATCTCAAGCCAGGGGCAGGGAAAGACAAAAGCCCACTGTACCCTTAGGAGGCCTTGTTTCCCAGACAGACAGAGCTTTCTCTGATGATCTCAGTGGAGTGAGTAGCTTTGCCTTCTTAAACACTTTTGCTCTGTGAGCTGAGTAAAAGAGTAACCTTTCCAACGCTGTGACAGGGAAGAGGCCAGTGAGACGGAAGCAGTCAAAGCCACAAGTGAACAGGGCTCTCCTTGGAGATCCAAGGCCATCTGCAGCTTCAGAGAAAGTGGATTGCCTCTTGCTGGGTTATAATGCAAAACCCGGGGAAACGCCACTTTCAGGCACTGGTGAGTCCCCAGACATGTTCTCAAGTAGTTTCTCGCCTAATGAGACCAGCAGCCCCCAAGCCTGCACTGAGGGCAATGACTTTCTTCCCTGGAGACTCTTCCCTTCCGCGTAGCTCTCCACCCTCCCCCTCACACACACACTGTGCTCCCAGCACCAATCCTCCTGGAGCCTGGAAGTCCAGCACCATCCAAGAGGGGGACAGAGGGACTATGGGGCATCTTAAAAACCATCAGCCTGCCAGGGAATCATGAAGAACAAGCGTCACAGGGTCTGCAGCCCCTCCAACCACCCTTCACAGAACCCCTTCCTTTTACACTCTTCCATGGTATGTATACCTATGAGAGGCTGTGAGAAGCCAAAATCATCCAAGGTGAGTAGAGTGTGGCAAAAGAAAAACGAAGCGGAGAAGCAGAAAGAGTCAAACTCACACCAGGCTAGGGCTACTTTGTTGGGGATTAAGGTTGAGTACATGGCGTACATGTGTGTGTGTGTGTGTGTGTGTGTGTGTGTATGTGTGTGCATGTGTGCGTGTGTGTGCGTGTGTGTGTGTGTGTGTGTGTGTGTGTCTACCAGGAAGTTGCACCTATTTTGTTTATTTGTTTGTTTGTTTGATTGCAGGGTGTTTTTGAGACCTAGGCATATTGTTTCTGCAGATGGGGCTAAGTTTTCTGAACGGCTAAAGGCTGCTAACCAGTACAGACTGCCTCCCTTCTTCATGACTGAAGCTACACGCAACCCATGGCCTTTTCCTCTAGGGCCCAACGGAAAGGCACCCTCAAGTGACGTGTGCCGCTGAGAACTGGGATGGGGAGAGGTGAGTGAACATGGATATTAATCTCTGCTTACCACCCGTGACAATGCCTGGAACATGGAAGATGGTTCAATAAGTGAACCAAGGAGCCTATGGAAATGTAGATTTGATTGGACTGATTTAGGGGTTTAGGGAAGCAATTGGAGCCAGGAAGCTAATTCTGAAAGATTCTGATAAGGTGTGAAAATACTGATTAAGCTTACAAGGAACTTTCAGCCAATGAAATCCTAACTTTCTAGGATCCTAAGAATAGTTTTAGTTGATTCTAAAACTCTAGACACAACTGAGGGAGGACATGAATGGTTAGCTGCTTACTTCTCATATAGAAAGAGACCACTGAAAAGTTAAGCCTCCATTTTAATTATTTCCTTTTTATCATCATCTAACTCACTGCCCCCACCTCCCAAGGCAAAAGATGGGTTATATTTTTAATCATTTACTTATTTACTTTCATAGGACTGAGGATTGAACCCAGGCCTGGTGCATACCAGACAAGGACTCCCTTATTTAATTTTTTTTTTTTTTTTTTAATTTGGACGTCAGAATTTAGCTGTTTAGGCCTTGGATTGGAACTGGAGATTCTCCTGCCTCAGCCTTCCAAGTAGCTGAGACTTCACTCAGAAATAAGCTGTAATGCAGTGACCGATAGAGTTAATTTTTAGACATGCCAAAATATAAGCTGAAAATACAGCCCAGTGGCTCAGCGCTTGCTTACCACGTGTCAGAAGAGCCAAAGTATTAGAACCTCAAGAAAATACAACTAAACGTGTCTCAACGGCCTCAAACCTTCCTCTTCAGTTACAAGGCAGCATTGAGGGTCAGACTACCAGATAAAATACTCAACATGGGGTTATGATTTAAGACAAACTGGGTAAATATGTCTTTGAAAATGAGACGTAGATAACCCCAGACGCACGTTAACAGCAGTGACCCATTGGTAAGAAGCAGTTATGGTAAACAGGGTTGAGATCTAAGCCGCTAGGAAAAGTCACTGCTCTCTCCAAGGCACATGAAGGAAGCTTGCTGAACTCTCCCCACTGCCCCTTGCTGCATTTCCTAATGGCTGAGCCTCGAGCATGCTCCCTCTTTAGATATTTTTGTGAGGTCTCTGGCCACCGTGAGCCTTAAACAATGGGATAGCACAAGGGCAAAAGCTTAGGAGAGCTGGCATAAGGAACACAGCTCTTCCTCCAGGCCCAGGCCAGGCTACTGGGAGTAACTGTGGCCCATATTTGACATGCCACAAAGCTCCCCAAGGTCCCCTTGACTCCTCTGTCCATCAGCTCTCAGGATGCACTTTAATTAGAGCCCCAAACATCTGGCCCATTTCTATTGATTAGCCAGGCTGGTCTCATGGATAAACTGAGTTCAATTGCAAGAGCTGTGATAGACGGATCCACATGCCCGCATTCCTGTGTCCACAGAAAGTGCATTGCCAGGGTAAAGAAAAACTAATCAGCAAAGGCAGACATTTCAGAAATGGGGAAAAAGAGAACACGTGAACAAGCATGTATAGGTGTGTGCATACAAACAAGCAAGCACATGTGAAAAAACTTGCAGACGTGTGTGTGCACATACATACAAAGCACACATGTGTGTGTGCATATACAAAGGCACACACAAACACACATGTGTGCATGGATACACAAGCACACGTGTGTGTGTGCACAAGTATATGTGTATGAACACAGATGCGCACAAGTACACGCACAAATCTAAGATATATTTCAAAGGAAGAATCAGAAAGAATCACTGACAAACAAAAAAAAAAAAACACATGGGGCAGACAAAGTTGATTTTTGTGCCCTCTGAAGAGAACAGTCACCTGGACTACGGGAGCTGGAAGTCGGGGTGGGTTATAACGCATCTTCCGCTTGCCTGCGCCACCAGGCTGCTTCCTTTTCTCCCAGTGGTCAGCCTGTCCCTGCCCTTCAGGTAAGTGTTCTCCCCGTATTTCAGAAAGGGGGTGCAGAGTGTCTGCTGCAGTGTTCTAGGCAGAGCACAGCAAGAGTTGGTAGAGCTGCTTGGTAAGCAGCGGTGTGTGGCTAGGTCTAGAGGTAACCGTCTCGGTGGACACACCCCAGGGGGGAACTGGAGAAGACAGACACGGTGCAGAATGGGTAACTGGAAGGGGGAAAAAAAAGCTGTCTAGATCGATGCAGCAATCCACAAGCGGGACCCCCCCCCAAAGAAGAAACAGACCACTCACCCTCCATCCCCCACCAGCCCATCAGAACAGTGTGATGTAGAGGCACCACAGCCCCAGCTCTGGGGACAGGGGACAGCGCAGGGAGCACACTGTGAGAGATGAAAACAAGCGGCCAGACGCCTGAGAGAGCAATTTCGTGATACTTAGCTAAGCATTAAAACCCTCAAACCAGGCAGTTCACCTCGCAGATGCTTCCCTTTGGAAATGGGACAATGGCGTGTGGTTATGACTGCCACGCACTCACAATGGGCATGCTCACAATAGAAAAAAAAAAAAAACATAGGAAAATGTCCATATGGCCATGAACATGGGGGCTGAGCATCTAAGCAAATTGAGTGACACAGTGAAACATTCCCACAGGGAAGGTGGGGAGGTGGGTCTGTTTCGTTCATTGGCATAGGGAGGACGTTGATGGTCTAACACAGGAAACAAACAGCTCCAAATAGTGTGGAAACTGTGGCCCTGTTTCCTTACTTTGGCTCATTTTTCCTCTGAAAGCATATACAGGATTTAGAAAAATTCTAAAAGAACATTGGCTGCAGCCCCAGCAGGTTTGCTATGGATAAGCAGGCTAGGCCTGAAACCTATTTTCTCTTATTCATAATTGCATGCGGGGAAAGGGGCTCAGAGGACAACTTCCAAGAGTGAGCTCTCCCTCATGTGTTTGAGGCAGGGTCTCTCCTGTTTCTGCCATACTTCTTATTCCAGGCTAACTGGCCAACAAGCTTCTGGGTGATTCTCTCACCAGAGGGCTGCTGGATTACAGACGTGCACCATGGAAATCAGGTTGTTTGGGTTTTAATATAGGTTTGGGGGATCCAACTCAAGGGCGGAGGGCCTACACAAATTACTGTACCAACCAAGGACAATTCATGTAGTAAACTTAGGCCCCCTAGTCAGATCTAGTCAATGGACAGGACATTCTCCACAGCTGTGTGGAGAGCGGGGACTCTGACTCCGACATGAGCTCTGAAACCCCTTATTTGATCACTTCCCCTTGGTGGGGAGGCCTAGTGGCACTCGGAGGAAGCAGGCTACCCAGATGAGACCTGATAGGCTGTGTGATCATACGGTGGGGGAGAAGGTCCCATTCTGTCACAGGCCTAGGGGAGGGGAATAGGGTGAAAGAGGGAGAGAGAGGGGAACAGGAAGATACAAGTGAGGAGATAACAATCAAGATGTAATCTGAATAAATTATTTTTTAAATAAATAAATAAACTCTCAGAAGTTTACCTCTTGCGTTTAAAATATTACCATATTCATCTTTACAGGCTGTCAAAGAAATGAAAAGTGAAATACGCATCTCAATGTGTTTTCAGTGAAATATGCATCTCAATGTGTTTTCTTTGTTAAGTCGGAGCACACAGTACAGGTGAGCACTGTTGCCCAAACATGATCAAACAGTGTCCGCAGACAAATAAAATGATGTCATCCTTTGGAAAGCAATGCTTTGGTACTGTTCAGAAGCCCTTTCATTCTTTTGTTCATTCCCATACTTTTATGGAACGCTTCTATTTTGCAGAATGTTTTAAAGCAGACCCAAGGGCAGAAGCACGGACATACCACCAGTCATGAGCATTGTAAGGAGAAACTTTGAAACAAGTGTCAGTGGGTAAGGGTAGGTTTGTGAGTCTCAGGGGAGGCTATCATGAGACAGGGGATGTGTACTGTATAGTGTTTGTGAAAAGCTTATAGCACAAAAGCTTTAAGATGCGTAAAGCTGAACGCATTTACGTCGGTAAACTGGGTCAAAGGAAATAAATGAGGAAAAGGAAAATCGTAACAACTTCTAATCTAGTTTTTATTTGTTCCTTGAGAATCTTGCATTTTGCGTACAATGTATTTTTGATTGTGCGCCCCACAGTTTCTTCCAGCTTCCCTCATGTTCCTCTCCCAACTTCACATCCTCTACTTTTGTTTCTTCTTTCCATAACCTAATCCAGTTTCTTCTGCTCATATATTCATGGGCGGCCCAGAAGCCATCGGCTGGGGCAACCTGCGAGGGGCCACAACCTGAAGAAAACTCACCCTCTCCCTGTCTCTCCTTCTCCCCCTCTCCGCCCCTTCCCCCTCTTTCCCTGTCCCCCTCTCCCTGTCTCCTCCTCTCCCCTTCTCCCCCCTCCCCCTCTTCTCCCTCTCCGCCTCTCCTCCTCTCCCCAGCAGCCATCTCCTGCCACTGGCTCCTTCACTAGGATGGGGACTGGTGAGCCTCTCCCCATTACCTTGGTCCTGTTCCTGCCTCGTGCGGGCAACTACAGCTGCACTCGCTTTTAAAATATGTAAATTTATACACACGCATGTAAAATCTTAGTCAAAGAGGATAAATGAGAAAAAGAAAAACTATAACAAATTCTTCAAAGTATCTGTGGGTACTAGGGCTAGGAGTAAAATTTCTCTCTCACATGCTTTTCTCTACTTCCTAGACATTAAGCCATGAATACAGAATGTGGTCGTAACTGAGCGTTTGTGCCAGCTTTCCTGCCTGGACGTGTTAGATTTTTCTACTCCATGAAGTTACAGCAATTAACTTTTGGAATAACTTTTGGAATTCTATTTGGAATACAGGGTCTTTCTGAATAGCTCATTTGTTCATACTATTTCCTTGTCGAGTCAGAACCTCCCCCAGTTTCCTGTTGCCTAGAATACAAAGGTCAAATGTCATATTCACATGATGACGAAGAACCCAGTAAGCTGCTCGAAGCCTCCAGACCATTTCCTCCTGCTCCAGCAGTGTCTGTGTGCTCATCCTGACTAATAATTCAGCCTTGAGCCTTGCTCCGAGCTGTCCCCTCGCCTGCACCAATGGCCTCCCATAGTCACACCTGTCCCTCCAAGAACAATCACTCCTCCTGAGGTGAAGACAGGCCCCACTGTTTCAGGAAGCCCTACACAGCTAGTCATAACCAGCTGCCTGACCTCACCCTCCCCTATTTCAGTCTATGCCACTTGCTATGACCCATCCCTGCACTATCTTCCCTGAGTGACAGACTCGGCATTTTGCAGGTGGGCTGTGTATTGGCAAAACAAGACTCCACTCATTGACACCCACTGTGCATTTCTGGATAGTCACTAAAATAAAGC